>NW_027100722.1:512467-539967 GCF_040412425.1 Macrobrachium rosenbergii | reverse complement strand
CTATGTCTTTTTTATTGCCCCTATGGTTCTAACTGATTTGTTAAACTGAGCAGCAATATTTGTTGTGGGATCTTTCGTTAATTTGTCATAGGTCTCCGCATCGTTTAGAAGTTCTTGAACTTTATTGATGTATGTCTCCTTGTCTAACAGAACTATTTTCCCGTCTTTGTCAGATTTTGTGATGATGATATCCCCCCTTTTTCTTAAGCTAACTAATGCATTTTGGAATCTTTTCGGGAGCGAATTTTGTTGTTATTTTGCTCCAAGACATTTAGCAAAATGCCTTTGAGACATGCCTCTTTCTTGTCATAGTTGTTTTTTGCAAAATGTTTATCAAAAGCAACTAGGAAATTAAGATTACTCTCGGGACCAGGTTTTAGAGCGAATGAAACTCCAAGATTTAAAACGGTCTGTTCTTCTGCAGTGAGGGGATGGTTAGAGAGATTCAGCACATGTGTTCAGAGTAAATGGATATATTCAATAACCTAGTCTCAACTGACGGCTGAACTAATTATGCTAATTATCTGTCTTTTTGGTAACTTTCTGCCTTAATTGACAGGATTACGTGGGCCTTAGGTTAAGCAAGGCAATAATATTTTAAATTAATATTTAAATTAATATTTAAATTAATATTTAAACTCAGCCGAATGACCCACATAACAATATATGTGTGTGTGCGTGAAAACTAGGGCAGGTCAACGATCGCAAAAACCAAAACTATGCAGGTAAATTCAAGGTATGTGATAATTTTTAATTAAGCCTAGACCACCCATAACCCATCAGGTCACTTTTTTAGTTACTACATTTTTACAAGAGGCCCATACCCAAACCCATACCCATACCATACCCATATGGACCCATATCCAAATCATACCTATACTCATATCCATACCATAACCATACCCAAATTGTACTATACCCATACCCATATCCATACCAAACCACCATACCTATACCTAGCTCTAAGCCCTTTGTTGGCCGAGTTGGTTGAGCTTCAGACCGTCATTCGATGGGCCGGAGTTCGATTCCCGCCGCCGGCTGATGAAGAGTTAGAGGAATTTATTTCTGGTGATAGAAATTAATTTCTCGCTATAATGTGGTTCGGATTCCACAATAAGCTGTAGGTCCCGTTGCTAAGTAACCAATTGGTTCTTAGCCACGTAAAAATAAGTCTAATCCTTCGGGCCAGCCCTAGGAGAGCTGTTAATCAGCTCAGTGGTCTGGTAAAACTAAGCTATACTTACTTACTTACTTATACCTAGCTCTTTGTTGGGTGAGTCGAAAGAGCTGCGGACTGTCACTCAATGGACCGGAGTTCAATTCCCCGGCCAGCTGATGAGGAGTTAGAGGAATTTATTTCTGGTGATAGAAATTCATTCCTCGCTATAATGTGGTTCAGATTCCACAATAAGCTGTAGGTCCCGTTGCTAAGTAACCAATTGGTTCTTAGCCACGTAAAATAAGGCTAATCCTTCGGGCCAGCCCTAGGAGAGCTATTAATCAGCTCAGTGGTCTGGTAAAACTAAGGTATACTTAACTTTTTATACCTATACCTATACCCATACCTGTACCCACAGCTAAATTAACCCTACCAATAATAGTCAGCAAACGTCTACGGGCAGCACCAGAACCTTTTACCTTTCAGTGTGCGAACAAACAAACAAACAACCGTTTCAGAGTTTTAGTATTATAGTAGACCATCTGTGACCCATTGGGTCACTTTTTTTACTACATTTTTAACAAAAGACCCATACCCATATCTGTATCATACCCATACCCATACCTATATCAATACCATACCCATATCCATACCATACCCATATCTGTATCACACCCATACCCATACCTATATCAATACCATACCCATACCCATATCCATACCATACCCATATCCATACACATACCTTTACCTATACCCATATCTGTTCCATACACAAGCCCATATCTGTACCGTACCCATACCTATATCAATACCATACCCATACCCATATCCATACCATACCCATACCCATATCTGTATCACACCCATACCCATACCTCTATCAATACCATACCCATACCCATATCCATACACATACCGTTACCTATACCCATATCTGTTCCATACCCAAAACCATATCTGTACCATACCCATACCCATATTCATATCATACCAATACCCATATCTGTACCATACTCATACCCATTCCCATATCCATTCCATACCCATACCCATATCTGTACCATACCCATACCCATACCTGTACATACCCATACTGAGACCCATACCTAAACCCATAGCCACATTCGTACCATATCCATACCCATAAACAAATCCATTCCATACCCATACCCATATCTGTACCATACCCTACCCATACCTGTATCCATACCCGTACCTGTACCATACCCATACCAATACCCATACACATACCCATAACCATAATCATATCCCTACTATACTCATACCCATATTGATACTATACCATTCCCAAACCCCATACCCATATCTGTGCCATACCCATACCCACAGCTAAATTAACCCTACTAATAATAGTCAGCAAAAGCCTGCGGCAGCACCAGCCCCGTGGCTAAGAACCAACTGGTTGCCTAGCAATGGGACCTACAGCTTATTGTGGAATCCGAACCACATTATGACGAGAGATGAATTTCTATCACCAGAAATAAATTCCTCTAATTCTTCACTGGACAGCCAGAGACGCGAACTCGGGCCTAGCAGAGTTCTAGCCGACAACTCTACCGACTCTCCCAACGAGGAACTAATGGGGAGGGGAAGGGGGAGTATAAAGGTGAGGAGGGAAGGGGGAAGGGGAGGGATGAGTGAAGGGGAGGGAAAGAGGGAGGGGGAAGGGGGATGATGAGGGGGGAGGGGGGAAGAAGAAAGGTGAGTGGGAGGGGAGGGGGAATGGAAGATGGAAGGGGAGGGGGATGGAAGAGGGAAGGGGAGGGAAGATGGAAGGTGAGGGGGAAGAGGAAGGGGGAGGAGGGGGGAAGAGGAGGGAGGAGTAAGGGGGATGGAATAGGGAAAGGGAGGGGAGGGGTTAGGGAAGGGGAGGGGAGGAGGACACAGCTAAATGAACACTGATCGTGTGCTCCAGTATGCAAACAAAATACAAACAAACGTTTCAGAGTTTTAGTGTTATATATATATATATATATATATATATATATATATATATATATATATATATATATATATATATATATATATAGATATAGAGAGAGAGAGAGAGAGAGAGAGAGAGAGAGAGAGAGAGAGAGAGAGAAAGTCAGCCAGCTTCTCCTGACGCCACTTGCTATTCACGCACATGAAGGAGAGGTCGTCTCTTCTGATGTAGTGAGCAGTTCGCACTGCGAATCAGGAAATTTGAATTTTGGGGCTACTTTGAATGGCCCACTCTACCTTTAAAATTCATTACTTCAGAAAAACAACCGCCGAAAGGCAACCCAACCGCCCCCTCCAGAAAACGAGCTTTCAGACAACTATGGATCACGCTGGGTCTTTTACCGCTATTGCTCTCAAGATATCTAAGGACCCTCGCCCAAACGCCCACCCACCCACCAACCCACCCACCTACCACATCCCCCGAACACCAAATACCGATATCTGGATCTCCGGAACGGCTTCGCGGATGTTAATGATTTCATAACTTTAATTCGTATAACGCCAGATTGTAGCAAAATTCGTAGGCCTAGTCTAGCACGTGATTTCGTTGTCAGCTGACATTGCCCTAAATGAATGAATATGTATATAGCAGCGATAAAGTCATTATATTGTAACGTCCAATGTTTGTTCTCTTTAAAAGTAAGAAACATAATGTAGTGGTAATTAAATAATCATGGAAAATTACCAGGACACATTGTCAGTAACCATACTCTGGAAAATAAGAGAGTTATGACACTGATGCTTACTATTATATTTGCAGCCTCGAAATATTTTTTTTATGAAAGCGATTGCAGTTGTGCTATTGCAATGATATAATACAGTGATCATTATTTTTTAAGTTCATTTACGAGCATATAACCTTACAGTGTTAGCTAGCCCAAGATATAGGCCTACTGTAGGTCTAGTCATCAGAGTTATGGCACTAATGGCCGATTGAACATCTGCATAATTTCATCGTTATATTTCATTAGGAAGATGTAATTAAGATGCCTTATATATATATATATATATATATATATATATATATATATATATATATATATATATATATATATATATATATATATATATATATATATATATATATAGGTGTGTGTGTGTTACTATTGCAGTCTAGTACAGTGTATTTATTTAACTTATTGTAATAACTATAAACTTGTTGTAAGTAAAAGGCCCAAGTTACTTTTTTTATCGCCAGATTAAATAAGTTTCATTTAAGTTTACCCTCGTCAAATGGAAATATCGACTCTTGTTGAGAAGTTTTGTTTCCTTCGGCCGCTCGTCTAAAAACAATAGAATGAAAATCTAGATAAATGTTTAAACAATAACATGATCTAAGAACAGAAAGGGTCACTCACTGTCTGTCTTCACTTATCAGTAAAAAAAAAAAAAAAAAAAGCCGTTACGTAGGAATTCACGCCGATAAGTTTTGAGCGCTTCAAAGATCAAGATAAACAGCCTAACTTGTATTTAGTTTGGCATCAGATCTCAAAAGAACTAATGATTAAATATCTTGATAGCGTAATTTAGAATTGTTAATACAATTTTAATGGTAACGTAGTCTAGAATCTTTCTTGATAAAAGCGTAGCTTATGAACACGTGTGTGTGTCCACCAGGGCTTGTTTCATTTCAGTTGTCATCAGTTGAGATAAGAGGGAACGCTTTGTTTTGGGTTAGTGATGACAGGTTTTAATAACAAATGCTGATTCGTCCCATACGGGCTCAAGACGAGTGATTTCATGTTGTTTCATGCGCTGTTCGAATAATGCATGCCACTTTGAGAGAAGGAATATGTGTCTTTGACTAGCTACGCCATGTTTTGTAAGATTAAAGCGCTCAAAACGCTTTTGCTGGGATGACGCCATTTTCCTTCTGTAGTTTTCTCCATTGTATCTCACCCAAAACGCCTTTTTAATGACGCCAGCCTCCTGCTTCTAGAACTTTTGTATCTCGCACTCCAAAAATGCTTTAATGACATCATGTAATTGTTTCACATGTTACTGGAATTCTAAAAAATTTGTTTCATTCTGATTTCTGAGACCAATGAATTAACTCTCTCTCTCTCTCTCTCTCTTCTTAGAAAGAGATTCTTTAACGTAGTGTTTTGTGGCTTTATATTAGTATTAACTTTAGTGATCTGGAATTTAAAGGTTATTTTAGTTCGTAATGGTGCCTGCAAAAAGTGTGGCCAGTAACGAGCTGCAGCAAGTGATTTACAGGAGGTTTTCACCTGCAGGTAAGGTAACGTGAATTTTACTTATTAATACTATGGTATAAGTTAGGAAATTTTTTGAACAAGTGAAATCATTATTGATAAATCTTGCGTGTATTTTTTGTGTTTTTTTCTATTTACAATCTTTCAAGTTATATTTTTCAAATTTTTTGTTTAATGATGTAACATTTATTTACATAGCATTTTAAATATTTCTTGGTAATTTAACATTGCATACGTAATTTAACACTGCATATTTGATTTTGATATCTCATGTGTTAAGATTTTCTTTTTTAATCTTGAGTAATTCTTGATAGTTTAAATTTTCCTTGATTAACTTAAATTCTTTGATAAAGTTTTTGTAATTAATTTTGTTTCATAATTGAATTTAAGAATTAATTAGATGTTGTGTTATTTTCAAGTACACAATTTTTCAGATTGTGAATTCTAATTAATTGTGAATTCTAATTATAAACTTTGAATTTAAAAATAAATTTTTGTATTTAACATTTTAGAAAAATGTGTTTCATTTATTGGATCACCAGTGAATAATGATTTGATCAGTGTGCATAAGGCAAAAGTGGATAAACATGTCTTTGTCTTTTATTTTGCTAAAGTGAATTAAGACCAGGGAAACAGTTACAGTTTTTGATGAAGTGATGCCCTTTTACTCTATAAGATTTCTAGTTTAATTTTTGATACCTCACACATATTCTGATGAACTTAGTTTGATTTTTCAATTAAATAAGTTTTTCTTAAGGATCACTACATCTTTAGAGTACTCAGTCGTAATAATTAATGTTATGAGAGTTCATGTATCTGGCTGAAGTGAGGTACACATATTTTTTGAATCTTGAGATTAGTTGTGTAATAACCAGGTACTTGATATCGCATCAGGATTATATATATACATATATATATATATATATATATATATATATATATATATATATATATATATATATATATATTATATAGTCCCCTGTTTACGACGGTGGTTCCGTTTTGCGCCAAGGCCAACCTAAAATCGTCAGAAAGCGGAACGATGGCATACGACACAGAAAAATTTCAGGTTAAAATTTGAAACAAAAGTTATGAAAGCCTTACTTTAATCCTTCTTGCATACTGCATGTTGTTTCTTGATTGTTTACCACATTTTGATGTGGTGTGTGATCTTCAAACTGGTGGTTCTGGAATGTGTACCATAATTTACTACAAAGTACAGTACTGTACAGTAAATCCTGTATGTAGTAAAGTATAGAGTACTGTACACATATACTGCAATAAAAGTAAAATACAACATGTTATACAGTAATACACAGGTACAGTACACTGTACTGTACTGTAATTATACCAAAGAGTTTATAAAAGATAAAAAAAGTGAATTCTCTTTTTACTTTTATTTTGGAAACCCCAGGTTTCTTAACCCTGGAAAAATGGTGTGGCCTCATGATTCAGGGGATTCTGAATGTAAATTCTAGCATTAGTGCACATATATCACCTGTACAGTCCTGCATGCAACAGTATTAGTGACTGTACTGTATAAACAAATGCTGCCGAATCCTTAGTGTATGTTGCCTAGTTACCTTAATGTTACCGTCCTTACTTTTGACTTGTGAAAATCTTTCTTGTTGCTCTGGCCAGAGGGATTTCAATCACAATACAGTGGCTTCGTTATAAAATACATCGGATAACCAGAGAAAAGACTTCAGGTGAGCACGAGAGATAACGCCCCTCCATTTTCAAAAAGAGTAACAAAACTAAACTGTAAGGATGATAGGTTGGTCGTGGACTCGGTCACGTTGTCTGAAGTGAAGAGGTCCATTGTAAATGTCTTGGCCACTGAGTAAGGGGAAGCGCCCCTTGGCTGGAAGTCGAACGTGTCGTAGCCTACATGGTAGGACTGTTCCCACTTACGATGTCGATCATCTTGAACAGGTCGGGTTCCATGTCGTCCAAAAGTAAAAATGACGCACTTTGGGGAACTGGGAGTTGCGGAAGCAGTCTGCCCTGAAGAAAGATACAGTTACATTGTGAGAGTAGAAGGAGCAGAGGAAATCAATGGGTGGAGGAAGACATGATCAGTGAGTGATTTTTGTTGAGAATTCTGTTAATACAGTAAGCGGCAGAAACATTCAGACGGTATATGGGCGTTTAACCTGGGAAAGCCCCCCTTGGACAGAAGTGTTTACAAAACTGCTCCTCACTGAATCGATATCCTCTCAGATCGCCTTCGTTCCATGTTTCTTCCAAGAACACTAAAATACAGATGTGGAAACGGGTAGCTCCATGCCTTATGGATGAACATTATCGCATTATATCAATCATTTGACATCAGTAAAACCTGTCATTGTGCTCACTAAAATAAAAGGTAGCGAGATGAATCGCGGAGAAGACGAATTCATCAGTGGTTATCAAGGAATGACACCGTGGAGAAATAGATAGTTATTAAGAGCATAACGAAAGCAGAGGAAGAATAATTCATTAAAAGAGTGACGGGAAGACTCCGCAGTTCACCTTCAACAGTTAATATTCTGAAGCTTAAATTTAATGCATATTAGAAAGCATGGTGACCATTTTATTTCTAAACAGGTAATAAACTTTGATAATGACGATAGAAAAAACCAGCGATCAGCACTTGCTTACGAAACACTTACTTGCAAGCCATCCGATCGTTGCTACCACGGGACAGGTTGTAACAGTCATCACAGAGGCGATTAAGAGCGGCATATTGCTCCTTGTGAAAATTCCCGTGACATTTTAAAGACTGAAACTCTTTAAAGTGTTGGGACGAATTCGGATGAACGAAGCTGATGTCTCCTGGAAAAATAAATATATATTCAATAAATAGCAGGTTTTAGCAGTCATTTCAAACTATGAAGATTCAAGAAAATTTTGATTCAAAAATTTAAACAGATTTTGTGATAAAAAGCTGCCTTTATAAAATTACACTGGGAGTCCACCAATGAGAACTACATAATTCTTAACTATGCATTATAAACTGTATTTCAAGGGTAACCCCCATAAACATAACGGGATGGTATATAACGTAATACTTGACATTGAAAAAATGTACTTGAAACTCAACGCACCAAAAATCTCTAGACCTCACCTGACAGAGAAATAGAGCACCCAACATTAGCACCAATCGGCCATAAGGTAACAGATGGCGGAGTCTCTGAAAATATGAGAGTGGGATTAACTAGGTCTTTTCATTTTGGAATAAAAGAGAAAATTAACGGCAATGCATTGGAAACATCAAAACTTCAGCAATAAGTCTTTTATTATCACCGAAAGAAGTGTGTATTCAGCAAAGCCAAAGCTAGACCTAATTTTCTGTTGAGCACAATGAAAGTCTTATGAACAGTGAATCGATGCTTAGAAAAATTAAATTTCAAACCGCAGCAACAGAATGAGAACGGATTTCATGGTTTTGTATTTTTATTTTTAAATTCTCTGATAATTTTGTTGTAGATCAACGACAGTTACCTTTTCGGTAATGCTTAGAGTTCTTACTGTAAATTCAATTTTCAACTCTCACCAAGAGTGGAGAGAGAACCTTTGGAACCACTCCATACAAATCACAATGAACAAATATAATTAAAAAAAAAAAAAATGCTGTTATAATTGTTATGTTACTGAGGTGACTAAATCAAAAGCATTTGTTATAAACCAACCGCAGAAATGACCAGTTATGGATGACTGTGATGAAACCTTGACAATGGTGACAACTCGGCTTTGATTCTGAATAAACGAATTCCTTACCTGGGAAATGAAATAGAGTTGATAGTTGATGGAGATTCAAAATAAAAAGTTCTCTTTCGAAGGAACCCACTGGTCTCCTTAACCTTGTTCCTTGGTGCTGTTGGTGACAGTTGTGGTGCTCCAAGAAATCTCGCCGACTTCTTATATATCCTTTTTGGATGTCTTTGAAGGCCATTATCCTAGCTTGACGTCTTGAGAGACACAAGATCACTAATCATTCTCAACTCCCACCAGCTTCCCTGCGAAGATTTCAAAATAAATTTTGACATAGATAGCAACTTTTGCTTCATGTTTCTAGTAATATCAATGCAAATGAAAAGACGCAGTAAATTTCTAAATGCATTCCATACTTCCTCTCAGGCGATAGTTCAGAATAAAACTATTTCAGCTGTCAGCATAATCGTGGTAACGTAGACAATCGTCTGAGAAGAGAAAGAAACTGAATATCACTTAGGTTGTAGAAGATAAATAACAAGAAATAGTAAAAATAAAAAGTAGGCTATATTTAATACTAATGTAAGCCAGTGTTTGTTAACCTGACAGAAATCAACGGCTATGATCCTAACAATTCTTCGAGTTGCTTTGAAAGTATTCCACACTGGAATAAAAGACATTGTTTCCTATTCTTCATTTTTTTGACGTTCATATTTTTAACACTGAATTTTAATAGTATATCATCGTTCACCCATTCATTATCATTCATATCATTAACTTATATAGTTCCTTCATTATGGCGCTGAATAACTTGATGGGTTCCGGCGCTTGATCTTCAAGACCTAAATTTCATAATCAATCAATTAAACAAAAAGAGAAGAGTTCTCATGTCCAGTTGTTTATGTTAATGGAACAGCTTATGCATTAGGATAACAGCACTATAGTGCCATTCTTCTTGTACAGAAACGTTAATCAAATATTTCACTGTGTTTAGTGAAAAGTATTCTAACTGTAATATAAATTTTTCTGCATATCTGTTTTCATCAGATTTCGTAATTTATGGCAATTTATTTCAAGCTCATGATAAAACTCGAAATAAATTTCAGGAACACATTTTACCTTTGACCAGCATTTTTGACATACCAGTCCTTGATCACCTTTAAAGCGATTCTGGAGTGAATTTGAGAAACTGTAATTATACAATCTGTTATTCCGAGAGAGCAAACAGTGTAAAGACATCACCTAAATAATGTTTCCTACATTATTTAGGTTCATATTGTAGGCATTACTAAAGGGTGTTTGCATCTTCCCTTTGGCTCCTAACTACATCACTTTTTAATCTTCTTTGCCTCCATTTACGCCTCCTCTCTTCAGTCTTGCTGTCCAACTTCTCCAACTGTTACCTCTAAAGCGCAGCTGCTCGTTTTTTTCCCATTTCCACCTTTAGATGCTTGTACTTCATTTCCCTTTGCTTTGTGGATAAATTTTTCTTGCTGTCCAACCACTCCAACTCCCCTCTGTTCACTGCTGAAGTTCTGAATGGCAGAAAGCGTTCCCTTAATGACAGGGTGAATTTAAAAATGATGACAAATATATCATGGTAAATAAAATGTTTGCTTTGGGATGTTCACCCCATAATTTGTGGGAATAGAAGCAATGTAATGCCATCGCTGCATATAACTGTGTGTACGCATATTGTCAAGGCTTTTCATTCCTTTTACTGTATCGTCTCATTTCATATTCTTTTTCTTCCAAATTACTTTCCACCCTCTCCTAACAGTTTTTAAATAGTGTAGCTGTGAGGTTTTCTCCTGTTACACCTTTAAAACCTTTTTCACTCTTAATTCCCCTGTCAGGACTGAATGACTTCATAGGTCCCAGCACTTGGCATCTGGGCTAAGTTTTGTATTCCATTCCATTCCTAACAAGGAGCAGCTTGATTGCTGTAATAAGATGGCTTCTATGCCTGGAGGTCCTATAGCCATCATAAACTACTTTTTTGTATGTCTTCTTTGTCTTTATCTAAAATCGTTTGACAACCAAATTTTCTGAGATATGTCAGTACCTTCCACAACCTGTAAATAAATAATAAGGGCGATTAAATGAGGGGATATGTTGGTGAGAATCGGCGGTCTCTCCCCCCCACTAATGGGACCTGATATAGAACACCCTTCTCAGTCAAAACATTGTTAAATCCTGCAAAGAAGCACAGTCTCTCTGTCCATATTTTCATTCCTTTGGTGCTGAAAAGTATCCAATCAGGGCCATTGTATTTTTTTACAAAGAATGCCGACGAATTTATCTAATAAATTAATTAAATTAAAAATAATTATATTAAATGACTCGAAACCTTGCATGCTACATTATTATTGATTGAAAACTTGAGACAACCCATTTTGTAAATTACCGTGTATTATGATACACAAAACATGTGATGCTTAGTGCAATTTTCGAATTATGCACACGTAGAATTTTTGTCAAAAAAAAAAAAGACTAACCAATTTGTGTATCGTATATAATTTTGTTCGTTTTTTCGTCGCCTTTTCCCCGCTGTCAAGACTAAGACGTTTGTACGACTCTTCCAAAAAAAGCGTTTGGTGAAAGGAGCCAGTCACAAGCTAAAGCAATGCGTATGCAGTACTAAGGTGGCCAGTCGGAAATATGAAGGACCTCTGTCTGGTTAATACCTACAAATTCATCAGTGTACTTGTAAAATAAAGCGAAAGCTGAAAAATATGACTTGGGGGAAAAAATGCCTCATTTGAGGCAAATTTCAACCATTTGGCAGTTGCGTGTTCTTGAATTCCATGACTCTAAAGTACAGTTATGTGGCGAGTTTTCAAGAAACCACAGTACCCACGTGAATATATCTTATTAGGCTTCATATGCTGACTGGAGTTAAGTTCTGTGAAAGTTTTTATTGTGCAAAATTCATTGAATTAGGAACAACACATAACAATAACAGCGGGTAAAATAATTGTATATATAACTCGTGATCATTAAAGGATTAGGTGATTTGAATAATAGATACCCAGCTATAGAATGGCGTGAGACAGAAGAGCACAGCAATGATCCTTTTGACCTCGGACACAGCACATGATAAGAAGAATAATTAACCGGTACTGAACAAGAAATACCTACCTGAACGTTTTTCTATAATCGATTGTTATTTGGTAGACCAAGCTAATCGAGAACTCTCGAGAACCAGCCACGAAAACCTTCAGCAAAGCAAAGGGCTGGATTATGTCTACATTAAACTGTTTTTTGTTTGTTTGTTTGTTTCATACATGAGCAAATATTCACCTTCTTTGACACCTGGTTCCTCCCGAAAGATAGAACAAGAACCCGTGTTGAAGTAGGGCCAGCCCAGGACAGTGGGCCCTGGGCCAGCCAAATCTAACAACAACAGTAACACCTGAAAGATACCTGTGCATTGTGGTGCGTGGTCGGTGTGGCTGCTGGCGGTGAAGGAGAGATCATTACTGGTCATTACGGGGCAATTGTAGTTCCAAAGGTAGCTCCAGGTGTCCTGTGGAGATGATAACTTCCACGTTCCTTCCACCATGGGAAGGTAAACGGGGCTCTTGGCGCGTGTATAACTCGACGTTTTATTTTTTGATTTGCACTCCCAAGCCCCTACTGTCACTCCTGCTGTAAAAATTCTTCTTTTGATCTTATTTGAAACAAATTGCCATAATGCGAGCTAAATTATAAATTTGAATTTAAAGAAATTATGAGGAATGTATGAAATTAGGGGCTTCGCAGAACAACATATTTCAATGAGCAGTAATGAAGTAAATAAAATTACAAATGATTACATGATATTTTCCATAACTGATGTGCAAAAGAAAATTGCAACGAAATTTTCCATTTCTAAACTAACATGAAACAAATTGTATTAATTTTCTTATATGTTTGCTACGATACTTTGGGAGTCAAGTCTTCTGCTCCTGGCGGACGAGGGCAAAACTATCGTTCATTAGCCTTTGTGTCCGAATATCTTTTTTGTGATACAAATTCTGCCACTTGCAATACAACATTGTGTGGTAGTAGGATAACGGTAGCGCACATAAGGCTTGTGATACAATTCCTTTTGAATATAACAATCTCTGTTTTAACTGTGTCTGTTTTCCAGGCAGTTTTCATTGTGCCGAAGTGACAAGGAAATTCTCGCCCTTTCAAAAATAAAAAAAGCTGCAATTTTGACCACAAAAGTCAAATTATAATATGTAATTTTTTCGACTAACGTACGGTTCCTGTAACTTCTTGGCAGTCGTTCTATAAATTCTAGTATTATATTATCCAGTGATAACCCTAATTATCTTTGTGAGAGAAATCTGAAATGGAATGTGAATATCATTAATGTTATGAAGGTAAGTCGAATTCAGGTAGAGTTTATTTGTATGTGTGAATGTATTGGACAACTGTAGGATGAAAGGATGTAGAAAAAGTTTGGAGGAGACTTGGAGTGTCTATGGAAACTGAAGTTGGGATTGTTTAGTTAACTCTCCTTTATGGAAGTGAAGCGGGAATGTTGAATTAAAATGAAAGAAAAAAGATAATGTGTTAGCTGTGTGTTTTTTTGTTTTTTTTTTTTGTAAGGTCAGAAGGGCTGAGGATTGAAAAATGTTAAGATAGGTAGAAGTTGTAGAAAATTCATCCTGAATATAAAGATGGATTAGATTAGCTTTAATTGGTTTGGCCATGTTGAGAGAATGGAAGACAGTTGATGGAGAGGGTATAACATGTCAGGGTTTAGAGGAAGGAGGAGAGGAGGGCTTAGAAAGTATGTGATAGATAGAATGAAGTGAGGAATGTGTTCATAACTGAGGTATATGGCTCACTGTGTGAAAAGTTGATGTTGCTGATGGTCCTTCAATGTGGTATTTCATGCAACAAATTCTGTAGGGAATTGTCTTGATTTGAGTTAATTTTTTGATTTGGTAATGGAAGTATGAATGTGGTGGTGATGACTGAGATAGTTTTCCTTATTTTTTACTGACTTGGTATGGACATTATTCATGCACATATATATAAATTTATATATATATATATACGACTATTTATCACATCACCGTGATTCATATATAATCAGAAAAGAAAGAACTTGTTCTTATCATTCAATTTAAATGAGAAAATAAATATTATATAAAAATAAATAAATAAAGGAGTTTTTAGGTAAATAAATAAGTAAATTGATCCCACGGGACGGTGGACTTATTATCACCTAAAAATTCCAATAAAAAATATATGAAAATATATTAATCTGAATTAGAGTGAATTGGATATTAAAGGACGTTTGTAGCTTAAAAATGAAATATATATATACAAAAAATATATATATATATATATATATATATATATATATATATATATATATATATATATATATATATATATATATATATATATGTATGTATATATATATATGTATATGTATATATATATATATATATATATATATATATATATATATATATATATATATATATATGTTATGCTGGTGCTGTTTTCTTTTTGTTTTGCGTTGCACCACATATGAATGACTCGTGTCTTTTCTTGACTTCACTTGATAGTAACGCAGGGGACTCGGTAAGTTAGGGTTGAAATTGTCTATTAATATTTTTATTTTTTCCAGGAGGGGGTAAGTATTCACTGGGCACGGTTTTTCATAAGTTTTATTCTACTAAATACTAATTCACACGGCCAGCCACACTGGACTTAGTATTTTCTTGATGTTAAGAGAGGAGCGAGTGACACAATCCTACCCAATTTGGTTTTCAAGTAACTCTGGCTAAAAACTGATCAGAATGAACTCTGGACCTATGTTGAATAAAACTCCGCCTCCTTGAGGACGTCTACTTTACTCTTAATGGTTCAATCTTAACTCCCACTTTTGGCAAGGACAAATCAGGTCAATTTTGCTGACCTTTTCACTTCTTAGTCTATCCTCTAACTCCTCCTTCCTTTCCCACATCTTGGAGGTTTGTTATGGTTAGTCTTCAATTTACTTGGTCCCATGGCTCATCATTTTAAACTATCAACATCGTCTCTCTCTCTCTCTCTCTTTCATAATCCCGATCAGTGAATCTCATACTTATTCACTGCATAACATCACTCGGTCACCTACCTGCATTGACTACAATGCAAGTAGATAACCAACTCAACTTGACTATAGTCAATTACTTCTTCAATGAAGTCAATTACATTCAAAGAAAAATAATTTCTATCAACAAGCAATAAATGCAAGAAATGTTATAATGCATCATAGTGCTAACACAAACAATATAAGCATGAATTTAATATCAAATACTCAAACTAAATGCAGAAAATTATGGCAAAGTAAATATATCAAATGCCTATTACTCTCTGGTTATCAATCATAAATTGTAAAAAAATAAAAAATCAATCATCAAATGTTCAAATGTGCAAGTCAATGGTAAACGCATTATCACTCTCTAGGAAGGATTCTGTCCATCATGTCCTTGATTATGGTAAGTTTATTCAATATTAATTTCCTGACAATTATAAAAGAAATGAAAGCAAACAGTATCAAAAGAATGACATTTATGAATGACATGATAGGAGAAATCTCGGTCTTATATGTATGAAAGAAAGTATGAACCTCTTCTAGCTTTGTGAATGTCTCCAATTCCAGTTCTGAAAGTTGAAATTGTTAATAACTGCAAACTGATGTACACTTTTACTGAAATTCAAACTGTATGTCGAAGACTGTAGGTTTGTAATACAAATTATGTAAAATGACCAGTTCACAAGCAGATGAAAATGAGTGTACGTTAATGAAAACTACTTCTGTTTTGTTTGACTTACAGTCAATCTTAGCATTCAATCTGTTTGCTGAGAACACAAAAATTTCATCATCAATGATTTGAGCCTTGAAAGTTTCTGTAAACGGTATATATTTACAATGGTTCTTACCATTCTTGTTGTTTACAAGATCATCTAGGCAATGAAGAGCATTCAAGGGTTCATAGAAATTCACAATGTTACAAACATATACACCATCATTAAGCATGACACATTCCCTGAATTTATGTTTGGGAATTTCGGTCACTAGGAAAGAATCATGCTGCAAGGCAAAGTGTCGAACTGTTCCTTCTAGTACAATGGACTTATTATCTACTACCATTGGGAATGGATAGACTGACATCAATGAGTTGACGTCTGGATTGTTGAAAGGGATCACTAGTATGATTTGATTGGCTACCACTTTCACTGTTATCAGGCCATAATAGTCCACTATATTTTCTACTAGTGGCTTCAAGTGATTGTTCACAAACATTTCTGAATAATGGCTTCAATTTCACTAGGGTTATCAGAAAAGGCGACAGCAGGTTTTTACCTGCCATCATGATTGCATTGAGTAATTCCTTGTATTCCAGAAGGAAATTACTTGTTTCTATGAGCAGTTGCTCCATCATTTCTGTTTGATGGATTCTAGCAATTTCTGATGAAACATTATGGAGGGCACTATTCACAAATTCTTTCAGCACTGTGATCATTTTCTGATTTTGATTGACATTTCCTATTACTTTATTATAGACAGTGCCCTGCTCAGAAGCCCAATTTTCAAGTTGTGCCACTCTTTCCTTTAGCCTTTCAACATTACCATCTGTCGCCACTCCAAAGAGATTGTGTAAAGCGACGCCTATAAAGGGTATGAGTGATCGCTTTACTACTTTCCTTGGCATAACACTATCGATGTCCCTCTGCAACTTGGAGAGCATGTCGTACAAATTTCTATCTTGGACACTTTGTAATCCTGCCTGTATCTGATTGCTCAGCTGACTAACTGCTCTCTCTCTGATCGATAATGGAGTCCGTCTGGATCTTAACAATGGCTAGGTCCTGTATCATCTTAACCTTGCCATGTTCCTTGATGATGGCTCCCTTCCTTAGTTGTACGAGTGAGTTCACAATTTGACTCACTGCCAACCACCATACAATCCATTTGCTGAAATAATGTTATCAAGCAGTAAAAATCTTATCAACTACATTTGTTTACCATTGCACTTGCCATTACCTTCTTCTCAAATTATACCTTGGGGTCATTGAAGATTCTATTTTATTATCTATCTTATCTTTATTGGACAAATCTTTTAACTGGGTAGACGACCAAGGTTCTGAATGAACTACTTTAATGTGGTTCCAATGTACAATGGATTCTTTCAAGGTAATTTCATGCATTAACTTGAATTTATTCAACTTCAAAACTTCTAAAACTCTATATGGACCTGAAATTTTGGTGATACTTTAATATTAGGTCCTTCAAGAACATGATTGAGTACATAAACTTGTTGTCCTACCTTTAACGAGGGTATGGTGGATCTGTTATTGTAATACTTACTAGATTTTTATGTAACTCCTTTAATCTAGCCCTGGTGACTTTAACGGTCTCGTACGTACGTCTTGTCTTCCAAGCAATATAGTCCTCGTAGTTGTACGTACGTCTGGGTGGTGCGGCATCATCCAAAAGTGAATTTGGCATTCTCTTTTGGTAGCCATACAATAGGAAATGAGGAGTTTCTCCTATTGATTCATTTACTGTGTTGTTTAGAGTAAATTGTATGTCTTCGAGAGTCAAGTCCCAGTCTTCAGTGCTAGGGGTTACCAATGTTTTCAGAACATCCTTTATCTTGTGATTTGTTCTTTCTACTGCTCCATTTGAGCTTGGCTTATATGCTGTTATTTGACATTTCTGTATTTCATAAAAGTCACACAATTTCGTTAGAATGTCACTAGTAAATTCAGCAGCATTGTCTGAGAGCAAAACTTGAGGACATGAATGTCTGGTTATAATTCTAGATTTAAAGGCTTCTGCCACCGTTGATGCTTCTCTGTTTCTAGTTGGAACAATTTCTACGTATCTGGTCAAATAGTCAATGAAAACTAAAATCTGTTTATTTCCTCTGATGGTGTTCTGGAATGGACCTAAGAAATCCATTGTGACTACTTGAAAAGGATTTAATTCTGAAGGATACATTTCCAGAGGAGCCTTGACGTTGACATTCCCCTTATGTATATTACATAGGTACAATTCTGAACAAATCGAGTAGCATCTTCACTACATCGAGGCCAAAAATAGTTTCTAGTGATTGTTCTACATGTTTTCTTAATTCCAGGATGTCCTGATAACTTGTATGAATGGGTTAGTTCTAAAACGTCTTGTATTAGTGTATTAGGAATGTACAAACGTGAACAAGCATTTGGTTCGTCTGAAGTCTTGTACAATAACCCATCTATCAATTGAAACTCTGAATTTTTCTCACCTTGCAAGAGGTTACCAATTACTTCCTTTATTCTAGAATCCTTTGTTGTTCCTGACGAACTTTGTCTAAATCTAAGTCTGTGATTTGACAACTGAAGGCGAAATTATGAGTGGTAATTTGTTTCTCGTTCTCTTCTTGTGATCTAGATAAGGCGTCAGCTAATGTGTTATATTTACCAGGTATGTATCTAAATTCTGGGCAAATTCTAATACGCTAACGAACCATCTATTGAACTTCATATTATTGGTAAAAGCCCTTTTCTTGAAAAGATCACAAATGGGTTTATGATCTGTAAGAACATTAATTTTATGTCCTAGCAAAATGTGCCTAAATTTCTGTAATCCCCAGACTAATGCCAAACATTCCCTTTCTGTTGTACTGTAATTTCTTTCAGCTGCATTCAAAACTCTACTGGCATAGTATACAGTCCTCATCCTTGTTTTATCCTTTTGCATCAAGACGGCACCTAGTCCTGTACTTGAAGCATCACAGGCTAAGTAGAATTCCTTCTCGAAGTCTGGATAAACTAGGATAGGATCTGTTATCAACATATCCTTTAGTGTTTTGAACGCTGCTTCCTGTTCATCTTTCCACTCATAGTTAGCATCTTTCCTAGTTAACTCAGTTAATGGTTTTGCTATGGTAGCAAATCCCTTTATGAAAGGTCGATAATACCCTACCATACCTAGGAATCTTCTTAGTGCCTTCAAATTTCTTGGGGCTGGATAGTCTACAATAGCCTTAATCTTTCCTTCTTGCATTTTCAAACCATGTTCACTGATAACATGTCCTAGATATTCTAGAGATTTCTTCAGAAACTGACATTTCTTAATTTTTACCTTTAAACCGGCCTTTCTGAGCCTATCTAATACTAATTCTATTGTCTTGAAATGACTCTCTACATCCTTACTAGCAATTATTACATCATCAAGATAAACCGATACGTCTTCAACATCTCCCAAGATTTGCAGCATTAAACGCATAAACGTTAAAGGAGCTGAAGTAAGACCAAACGGCATTACCTCAAATTGCAAATGTTCTTTGTGAGTACTGAATGCCGTGAGATGCTTGGATTCTTCATCGAGAGGAACTTGCCAATATCCACTCAGTAAATCGAGGCTAGAAAAAACCTTGGCACCTCCTAATTGAGCTAACATGTCATTAATGACTGGCATTGGCATTCGATCAGGGACGGTGTGGGAATTCAATTTACGGTAATCAATTACCATCCTCCATGTACCGTCTTTCTTTGAACTAGCAGTAAAGGTGAATTATAAGGTGACTTAGAAGGTATTACAACTCCATCTTCCTTCATCTCTTCAACCATCTCGTCTACAATGGGTCTTTGACTTATTGGAAGTTTGTAGTTAGGTATATAAAAAGGTCTAGCACCATCTTCTATGACTATTTTGTGCTGCAGGACATCTGTCCTTCCTAACTTATCTCCTGTTACTGCTACAACACTCCTATATTTCTCTAATATCTGTATTAACCTGTCCCTACAATGAGGAAAATCTGTATTATTTACTTCCCCTTCTAATTTAACTCTTGTGTCAGCTACAGAGACAAATGCTTTTTCACTTAGGTTAGTAAAGGGTTAGTAATCACAATTCCCTTACAGAATTCTATGCCGGCATGCAATTCTAGTCTCTTGTCAGAATAATTATACACATAAGTCGTACAATTTCCACCATTAAGTCTTACTAGGGAATTGTCCATTTTCACAAAGTCTGGTAAGTCTTCATTAACTAATAACACATCTGTATCACCTAGGTTTTTATCTGTTACAATTCTAAGACAAACCTTTGTCAGACCTTGTGGATGCAGTATAACGCTATTGTTTAATTTGAGTTTTACAAGATTATCATCGGCAGTACTAACTAAGCAGATTTCTTCTGCATTCTGTGCATCGGCAGTGTAACAGACATCAGTATCATCTGAACTTTCATCTTGTGGTATCACAGAACCTATCTCTGTCATTTTTAGGTTGCCTAACAGCAACACCTCATTGAGATACTTCTCTTCCGTATCTTCTCTTATTATTAAGTGACTACAATCTATTAGCGTGTCAGGATCGTCAGGTTGGGAAAAAGAACTAAGTTCTTCGGAGGTATCTACTTGTCGTGCACTTGAGTTATCAGGTTCATACCTGCTATCTGAGAATTCCTCCTGAGTGGCTTCTAGGCTTTTAAAAGTAGTTTGTCTATCTTCTCCTATTTCTTCTATCATTGAATTTCTACTCACTGTCCTACCCGGGTTAGCATTAAATTCTATTTCTATCTGTTGGATGTCTACTTCTTCAGATGAGGCTGTCTCAGGTAAAGTGATCAAGTTTATCTGAAACTGTTCCTCTTCTTCAAGAGAGCAAACATTTCCTCTATCAATTTCCTTGATAGTTATTCTTCCATTGCTACAATCTAGTGCAATTCCACATCTTTTCATAGCCTGGAAGGAAAATAGAGCTTGAGCTGGAAAATATTTTCTTCCAACACCACAAACTCTTCCCTGTATTTCTTATTTAGAATTTCTATCTCTAAATTGACATTGCCTATAGCCCTTATTTGCTTTCCAGCGATCCCCTTTATGGTCCTATAGGATTCTCTCATTTGGGAAAGCTCACAACCTATATGTTTTGTTAAAGTGCCTTTATCTATGATACTTACAGTACTGCCTGTATCCAACAATATGGAACTCAGTACACCTTCTAAGTGTACTTGTATGATAGGCAACTCTTCCTGACACGTATTAAAATTCTTTACAGAAAACACTATTTCATTACTTCGAGTAATGTCTGTTGGGGACACATCCTTATTCACTGTCACTATTTCTTTCTGTAAGGATGGACCTTTCTGCTGCACTCTCTGTGATTGTCACTGAGAATCCCCTTGATTTGGGTTACTGGGGAGGTATTCTGATTATTAGGCTGAGTACTTTGGTTATTTTGAGACCCCTGATAATTTCCCTGTTTGTTGTACCAACAGTTTTGGATCAAATGTCCTGTCTTATTGCAATTGAACACCATTTGTTTCTTCTACAATTCTGGGTTGTATGGTTGTTATAACCACAATTTCCACAACTTTGTCTCTGCCTATTGAACTGTGGCCTATTATTCCTGAATTTTGGCCTTGACTAGCTCCCCTCTGTCCAGGAGTCCTGTTATTTCCACTGTTATTTCCATTAGTTCCAGTGGTATTCCCATTGTTACCTCTATTTGGCGGCCTACCTTGATTGTTTCTATTTGATTGATTAAATCTCCTATTGTTGTTCCCACCATTTCTATCAAACGAATTTCTATTTCCCTGATACCTAGACCTAGCTTGCCCTGATTGGTTTCTATTGGACTGATTGCTATTATTTCTTGGGTTTCCACTAGCTACGGTTCCCGTAAAATCTGCACTACTACTTGATGAATTCTGTTTTACTTTCCTTTCTATGTACATCAAAGTTTGTACAATTCCATCATTTGGCTTCCTATCACAGTACTTCTTTAAGGCTACTCTTTCTTCCTTACCCAAAGCATCGTAGATTGGTCCTAAGGACATATATCTAAGTACCTTGGATATACTAGCTAAATCTGTTTCATCATCATCAAATTCATCCTTCCTTCCAACAACAATTCCTACAGCTTTCATATCTGTCGTCACTCTATCTATAGCTTCTTCTACTCTAGTGGCTAAAACTAAGTGATTACCCTCATATTTCTGATGATGGAAAGTTCCTATGTTATACCATGGATCTTTCTGTGCTTCTGGTTGCCAAAATTGTAAGCACTGTTTCTTGAATTCGTTAAACAGAGTAATATTCCTAAAAAGTACTGAATGAAAAACTGTATGTGCATCACCATGTTCCATACTAACATACAAGAGTGCTTCATCTATTTTCTTTCTCTCATCTGTGATACCAGCAGCTGAAATTCTGCTTTCTGTGTCTGCTATCCATCGATTTACACCATATTCTTCTAATCTACTTTTATCTACATTACTTGGGTCTACCGTTCCACAAAATCTAGTGGCTTGGGTTATTACGGCGGCTTGCGCCATGTTGTTATTTCTAGGTACAATGGAAGTTATTGGGTTAGTGGTTACAACTGAAGGGTTAGGCGCACTCGGTAAACTAAGTGGGGGACCTTGACTACGAGAACGTCTGGGTCTAGTATTACTAGGATCAATTGGTCTAGAAAGTCGTTCAGGTACAGGTCTTAGGTTATATGGAGTCTGGTCTTCGCTTCTTGTCTGTTGCAGTCGGGCAATTACTTCATCCAAAGTGTTATTCATATTAATTCATAAAATATTCAATGATTCCAAGAATGAAAAATTGAAAAAAAATAAATTTGAGAATCAGGTACTTACTTCAATTGCATGTTTGCTGAGTTGACTGTATCCCTCTATACAAAAAAAATTCAAATTTTTCCTAACTCATTCCTTCATAGGACTCTCTCACAATCTGAAAAAGTCTGATATTAGTATTTATGTATACAATTGTTTGGGTTCCACTGCAAAATGCTGCGCCAAGTGTTTAACAAAAAAATTTATTATGATAGAATTATTTAAACAGAATTGTCTCTATCACCAAGTGAACGAAAATTTCTATTTCGTAAAAAAATTACTAAACATGAGAAAAATTATTTCCTTCGTACAACAATAAGGAAATATTATTCAGAATATTATTCAAAAGAAAAATAATTTACTTAAATTATTTTAAAAAAAAAAATTATTTGCGCACTGCAGGGAAAAATAATTATATAAAAATTCCACGCACACAAAAAAATTTAATTATTCACAGAGAAAAAAATTCTCTTGATAATTCCCCGATACTAGGAATGAATGTTTACTATTCAATTAACTTCGTGTCGCCTTGCACTTGAAGATCGCGCTGATTGCACTTGAGCGCAATTTGTCGTTAGCATCCAGCGATAATTCAGCACAGCTCGGCCGACTTCCAGTCCGTACTTGCTGAATTTATGAAGAAAAATTTGGAATC
This sequence comes from Macrobrachium rosenbergii, assembly GCF_040412425.1. Lineage (NCBI taxonomy): Eukaryota > Metazoa > Arthropoda > Malacostraca > Decapoda > Palaemonidae > Macrobrachium > Macrobrachium rosenbergii. The sequence continues at coordinate 516,619 of NW_027100722.1, read as the reverse complement.
CCTTCCAAATTGTTGATTGAAGGCGTCACTTCCCTTTCGAGAGGCGGTTATCAACGCGTTGACTTCTAAACTTTATCGCCGTTCCGAATTCTTCACTCTCTTTCGTCGCCGTCTTCCGCTCTCATTCGTCGCCGTCGTCGTCACTGCTCTGCTACCGCTACTTTTCGCTAAGTCTCCCTTTTAGCGACCAAAAATTTTTGGAATTTCGTGTATTTAAGTCCGTACACGATAGAAAAGTTCACTGAACTGACGTAGATATTAGCGACTTTCATACGTCCGCCAACACAGTTTGTTTTGGTCTTCTCCGCTTCTGCGATCGGCGTAGTATAGGCGAGAGTTGCTGATTCTTTCTTTCGTAAATTTCGTTTTCTTATAAAAATCACCGCTGTTCTATGCCGTGATTATTACTATTGTTCTTATTATGGTCATATATAATTATTAAACTGAATTTCTGGTTGATCTTATGCGAATGTTCGGAAGTTTCAAACTAGGCAGAGATTTACCGCTGTCAATTTTTCATTCCGATCGACGCAAAAAGATTCACTGCTTGGAATATTTCGTTCTGCTTCGTTTCCCTTCTGCTACAGTGTTGATGTTGTATTGGTGTTTCTAGTGCTGAAGACCGTCTTGAGATTATTTGCGCTGTTAAATTGAGAGTTAGTTTTAGCGCTGTCACTGCTCAGTCTCTGTAAATTTCTCTAGGGCCGTGAACTTTAATGTTTTTCAAATGTGCGCTGGGCGAAATCCTCCGAAACTGCCACCAAATTTTGTTATGCCGGTGCTGTTTTTCTTTTTGTTTTGCGTTGCACCACATATGAATGACTCTTTTTCTTGACTTTCACTTGATAGTAACGCAGGGGACTCGGTAAGTTAGGTTGAAATTGTCTATTAATATTTTCTATTTTTCCAGGAGGGGGTAAGTATTCACCGGGCACGGTTTTTCATAAGTTTTATTACACTAAACAAATTCACACGGCCAGCCACACTGGACTTAGAATTTTCTTGATGTTAAGAGAGGAGCGAGTGACACAATCCTACCCAATTTGGTTTTCAAGTAACTCTGGCTAAAAATTGATCAGAATGAACTCTGGACCTATGTTGAATAAAACTCCACCTCCTTGAGGACGTCTACTTTACTCTTAATGGTTCAATCTTAACTCCCACTTTTGGCAAGGACAAATCAGGTCAATTTTGCTGACCTTTTCACTTCTTAGTCTATCCTCTAACTCCTCCTTCCTTTCCCACATCTTGGAGGTTTGTTATGGTTAGTCTTCAATTTACTTGGTCCCATGGCTCATCATTTTAAACTATCAACATCGTCTCTCTCTCTCTCTCTCTCTTTCATAATCCCGATCAGTGAATCTCATACTTATTCACTGCATAACATATATATATATATATATATATATATATATATATATATATATATATATATATATATATATATATATATATATATATATATATATATATATATATATATATATATATATATATATATATTCATAAACTGAGTCCTTTGTGTGATGGGAATTATGAAAACTTTATTATTATAGACTGCCTTCGATTACTAAGATGGGTCATATGATTATGAACAAAAGGAAAACTATTGAACTTACCTTAGAATCTTCCTTGATTTACGTAAATAATGAAGGTTGATTTGGAATTAGAATTCTTTTACATTTAAAAGAGGTTTATTTAGAGGATGGGGCAGGTATGGGAGACCAAAGATGTAACAATTTACAGACACATAAATCACATATGACAGATCTTAAATGAAGGGCCACAGAGGCAACAACAACACAAGCATGAACATTCCTTTTAAACTGTGATAAAGTTGTAGACTATATATTTTTTTCCTTGGCAAGCATCTTCGAACAATAATATTCCTATTTTCATACATATTTACCTAACAATTAAAATTAAAACAATTAACTCTGATATGCCAAAATGCACCAGTTCACAGGCAGCAATACAATAAAAAGGGTAAATTCCAGGATAATGGACATTAGTTAACCAAGGCGATTTCTGTGGGCAATGGATTCTTGCAATCAGGCTGCGACCAGGAATGGTTATTGAAATTTGATGGCAGTCAGTAAAGGGTATCTGGCATAGATTTGCAAACTGGGCAGGGTATGTCAGCTCCTGGAACAGAAAGCAGTTAGTACAAGTACAAGCCATGGGGGCAAATGAAACCTCCTTGTTACTGAACAAAGCAAAATGAATCTATTCGCTAGGGAGGTTGATCACTTGAGTTACTTAAATTAATTTGGCCTTAATTTACACTCATGGAGGGATATTTGAATAATTATCACTGAACTGTATTAGGTTGATTTCAAAGAAAGTCATGGGGCGATTCACAGGGTGCTTGAAGTAGGTGACTTAATAAAGGGGCTGCTTTTTCAGGAGGAAGGAAATTGAGATTTGGAGAAATGAAAAACCAAGGAATTTCAGGAGAGAAAAGGAGCTGGCTTATTGACTTATTGTGGTCGACGTACCTGGGGCCTGTAGATGTTTTGCGCTGAACGTATGAGGCTTGGCCAGTCACCATTGTTAGTTTTCACCAGCGTAAAGGATGGAAAGTTTGCATATATGTTTCTCGAGTGTGGGTTCTGAACAGAGTGCTACCTTCTCAGGAAACCCAGTGATAAGCCTTCCAGATTGTTTGCTTCTGAAGTCTAGACTTAGGTCGATCTGCAACAAGTCATGCAGCCAGCAAAGGAGTGAGAAAAGTGGATCTTATGATTAATTTACTTAGAGCTTAAGTTCCCATCTATCTCACAGCCTGGATTCGCCTCCCATCCCTAGCGGACAGGCCGCTCCTACATATCGCGTGATGGGGATGAAGGGGTTTATATTGTTTTCTTCCCAAATCAGCTGAGATGGGGTTTCTACATGAGTTCAAGTAGGCACTAACTGTCCTTTCTTAGTTCAAAATACGCTTGGTCTACTTCGTCTGCTGTTTTTTTGGCCCAACAGTCAAATGAAAGGTGAAATTATTCCTTGAATAAATTAATTCCTAGCTGCCTGATGAGGGAGGAATGGAAATCTTTAACAATAATATATATATATATATATATATATATATATATATATATATATATATATATATATATATATATATTGTCATAAACTGACTCTTGACTGGTGAGAAACTGAAACAAAATTATAATGATGCTGCCACGAAACCAAGAAAGCCCAGTTTATGAGCAAAAAGGAAAGGTTATTTGAAAACTTACCTTAGATTTTCCTGGATTTACAATTGAATGGGGAAGGTCGCCATATGGCAATTAGAATTCTTTTACAAATTTACAGGGATTTATTTACAGAGACTTAGCAAATAAACAATGAGACACAGTACAACATAATCACTAAGGGGCAGATTCAGTTATAGGACACAGAGAACAATGATACAATGATTTGGCAACAAGCAAGTTGATTAAAAATGGGGCCAATATATAATACAATCAGTCCAATGATCATAATAATAACATTCAGTCTTGCCCCGATTACACGCAATAGTGTCAGGTAATGCAAATGGTGGAACTCCAGGATGGGAGAATAACTCATATGAACATTTTCGGGGCCACAACAGAATTCGGTAATGACTGCGACCAGGAATTTTCAGGATTTTGGTGGCAGACGAGATACTGAAGCATGGAATTGCGATCAGTCCGCGTGTCTCCCCTGAAAGAGACATTCTAAGTTAGGAATGACGTTATACACTGAAGGAGATGGAATCCACCTCTGAAATATCACCCAATACACGTTCTTAAATACTAAACATGACGTAGCCTAGAAGATGATTATCAGAAAATCACGTAATCACAGACTTAGAATCATATTCGATTATTTTTAAAAAACACGGAACACGTGATCGCACTCACACAAAGATAAAATCAACACAGATATTTTTTAACCTAAATAGCCCTTTAAATTGCATATGGGGAGGGATAATTATGGTTATCATGGGATCTTTACTTGCTTTCAAGGCACTTAAATGGCAAGGGATGGATACAGGCAGGATTCGAACAAAGAGGATTGCTTTGTGGGGAAGAAGTTAAAGTTATTAAAATGGAATTTTAAGGAGTTTAAGTGAAAGGGGGGAAGGCTGGTATTTGACTACTTGCAACGTACGAACCTTTTATGACT
>NW_027100722.1:484967-507467 GCF_040412425.1 Macrobrachium rosenbergii | reverse complement strand
ATGTACCTGGCGTAAAATAAGGGGCAGAAAGACAAGGGCACTCCTTCCATTATGTGCTCCTCCAGGAGCACATGAAAATATTAGCAAAGGTGGGGCTGAGAGGAGACAATTAGAGAAAGTATGCAGAAGAAAAGAAAAACTACTTCATTATATATATATATATATATATATATATATATATATATATATATATATATATATATATATATATATATATATATATATATCTAATAATAGAGCCCATAAAATTGCCAAAATGTAGAAAGTTAATGCTTTATATTTGGAAGAGCAACTGTCTTCCTCTACAGGCAGTTAATGAATGAAATAAGTTACAGAAAAGCAGTATTTATACCAAGAGATCCAGAGGTCAGCTGTTACATCACTCCAGTTAACAATTTTTCCTTAATCTTCTTAATCGCTGGTTGGAGGAAGATTTTATTTATAATATCTGAGTCCCAAGCTCCTTTTGAGAGGTTCATCGTATAATGCTGATTCTACCATCTGGCTTTTGAACTGACAATTGCTACTATAAATTATAAGTGACAAATTCCAGTTTATTCTGTGATTATGGTTATTTATGTGGTTAAATAATAGGTGAGCTCTGTTGGCCTTACCTTACTGAATGTTTATGTTTTATTAATTTCTGGGGGAGTGATTTAGCTATAAAACCGATGTCGGAGTGGTCTCAGTCGAGGTAAGGGATTTCGTATAGTCTTGTGTCTTTGGAGACTGCTTTTGTTAGACGTTAATCAAAGATTTGGCTAAGGTATTTGGGTAGGTAAAAGCAAAAGTGTTAGAGTCTCCAAGTGTCTGTGTCAATGTCTTAATCCTGTCCAGGCGTGGGATTTTTATTTTATTGTTGGACATCTCTCTAGTCTTGTTTTGAGGGGGACAGTAGAAGATTATGTTAACTTTATGGATCGCTTTCTCAATTACATGGGCAGGGTACTTTTAAGATGACAGCTTTAAATTTATCTAAAACCCCCCTTACCGTGAACCAACACCTAGTCTTATACCTTGGTTTATCCTTTGTAGTCATGCCAGACCGGAAAAATAATCTAGATTTTACAGTTGCTTTCGACAAATTCATATCTGATAAAAACTAGAGCCGAGAAGAGATATGTTTAAAAGGCATTTTACTAAGTGCATTGGCTGACCTTAACTAGAAATACCCTTCCCCCATAGATTTATGAAAGCCATCTGCTTGCTACAAAAATCAGATGTCGTAGTAAGTAGATCCGACAAAGACGACAAAATCGTGATCATGGACAAAGGCAAGTATCTCGACAAAATCAACCAACTCCCTAGTGACACAAACGCTTATGACAAATTAACGAAAAATCCCCTCCAAAACGTCCCCACAGAATTATTTGGAAAAGTAAGATTAATTGGCAAAGACAAAAAAAAAAAAAGTTGAACTTCAAGAGAAATTTAAAGTCATTAACCCAAAACTACCTTACTTTTACAGCATCCCAAAACTCATAAAGATAATCTTCCATTCAGATTTCTCTCATGTGACGGAGCTTTCAGTTATAAATTCTTTAAGTGGTTAGCCGTCCTCCTGTCCCCATTCTTAGGCATATTTTCTCCCAGTCACATTAAACATTCTGAAGATTTCCGTTACAAATTCAAAGAAGCACATATGCCACTTCATAACACAAAAGTTTTAAGCTTAGACATAGATTCCCTATTCACAAAAGTACCAGTAAGGACGTCCTACAGTTTTTGAGAGAAAGTTAGCCCCCTATTCAGATCATTTCCCACTAGCCCTAGATAAAATAATAAAGTTAGTTGAACTATGTGTATCAAAAAACGTCTTCATTCGGAAAGTCATTCTATAAACAAAAATTCGGGTGCAGCATGGGCAGCTCTGTAAGTCCTGTTTTAGGCAATCTATACATAGAATATTTTGATACTATAATAATACATGCAACACAACCTGAAGACATGGTGTGGATGAGATATGTAGATGATATCCTAACATTTTGGGATAATAGGTGGTGCAATTTCAACGAATTTCTTTCAAAATTAAATGCATTAGTGACCAGCATCAAATTTAAAAACAACAAAATTCCTTTTCTTGATGTTTTAACAATTAGAGACACTACAGAATACAAATTTACATTATACAGAAAACCAACATTTCACTTTCATATATTCACTATTCTAGTTATCATGACATTTCTATCAAGATTGGCATAGCCAGCAATCTGTTCTTAAGAGCCTTACAGTTTTGCTCCCCGGATTTCCTGGAAAAGGAAATTGAACTAATCCGTGAAAAGCTATCATCTTTAAAGTACCCTGCCCATATTAAGACATTGCCAACGACACTTGGATACTAACCCTTTTGCTTTTACCTACCCAAATACCTTAGCCAAATCCTTGATTAACGTCTAACAAAAGCAGTAGCCAAAGACACAAGACTATATGAAATCCCTTGCGTCAACTGTGAAGAATCCTACATCGGTTTTACAGCTAAATCACTCAACCAAAAATTAATACAATGTAAACGTTTAGTAAGGTATGGCCAACAGAGATCAGCTAGTTTTAACCAAATAAATACCCACATTCACAGAATAAATTGGAATTTGTCACACATAATTTATAGCTGCCCTTGTCACTTCAAAAGCAAGGTGGTGGAATCAGCATTGATTAAACAAAGAAATACGATGAACTTCTCAAAAGGAGCTTTGGACTGAGATATTCTAGATAAAATCAGCAATTAAGAAGATTAAGGAGAAATTGTCAACTGGAGTGACATAATGGCTGAACTCTGGCTCTCTTGGTATAAATACCGCTTTTCTGTAACTTATTTAATTCATTAACTGCTGTAGAGGGAGACAATTGTTCTCCAAAATATATCGCATTAACTTTCTATATTTTGGCGTTTTTATGGGCTCAGTTTACTAGATGGAATTCTGTTTTAACAGAAAATATTTCACAGTCATACAGTATACATATGTGTGTGCATATATATGTTTTTAAGAAAATTGCACATTGTTAGTGTCCGGTATTTGGATCAAGAAATTGAATACATAAGAAAAATAGGGACAGATTTATGTTATCCTTCACATATATCAGATATTTGCTATAATAGCTCACAAAAAGTTTTATAGTGAAAGTGACATGGAGAAAGAAAATTTTTATTAAGAAAATTCTTAGTTTGCCTTTATTTTAGTGGTTTTGAAAACAAAATCATTGTTAAAATCTTTTAATGTCAACCCTGTTTGAAAACAAAATCATTGTTAAAATCTTTTTTTTTGCTATAATAACACACTAAAAGGAAAGGTTAATAAAAAATAGCCCTAACGAAAACAACACTATATATAAAATTCCATGTATGGACTCCCCCTCTTTTTATTTCGGCTAATCCAGAAAGGATTTAGATGTACGGATTAAGCAGCATAAGTACTCTGTCGAAACTGGATAAACAAACATTGAAACTGAAACTTCAGCGATTGCCAGATCAAACAATTTCTCTTCAAGAAATCTCTTAGAATTCCCAATTATACAGCTCACTTCCAGTTGTAATATTAATCTGAACCCTGGCATGAATTATTTGGACCCCTGTATATGCAAGATATTCAAGAGTGACCTAAAAATTAAAATCACTGACTTAATTAAATATTACTTATCTTATACATACTTTCTATGTATTCATATGTTTAATATATATTTCTTTGTTAAAAATGTTCACCTTGTAAAAGAATTTTTTTATTAACCAAAAATGTGAATTATTGAGTTATGTTTTTTGTTTTAAACATTTGTTGGTGGTCAGTCACCTTCTTTGTATATTCTTTTAATTGTCCTGTCCCTGTTTTTCAACCGTTGAGCCTAATCCTTTGTAAAACCTTTTAAATATTAACCCTGTTTTGGTATGTTTGCTAATTTTTTAATTGTGTTGGATTTAGAGGTAATAACAAAAACATATTTAACTAAAAATATTTTCCATACAAACCTCATTTATTTTCATACAAACAAAGAGATATGTCATAATTTTTGGCCGCTGTTGCCAAACCTCAATTTCGCTGACACGTGGTCAGCAAGGGCATTTAAAAGGCCAGCTCGATCAAGAACAAGAACGGTGGTCACCTCAAGCAGCCAGTGAGTGTCAGTGGACGGTGTGGATAGCCAGCCCAAGGGATAGCATACGTGGATCACATCTCTCCACTGCCCTTGGAGCGTCTTCACTCTCAGAAACAATAAGGGTACTGTGTAATTAATGGTAAATTATTTTTCTCTCCTAAATGATGAATAGTTTATTTAATCTGCACAGGCACTGAAAAAATCCAATCACGTAACCAATAAATAAGTGCTAAAATAGACTACGGATAATAATGAAATGGCTTGAAGAGCTATTCCAGCCAAACCACCCTCACAAATTGTAAGGTTAATGCATTAAACACATGATGATAATATGATAAGAACCGCTATTATTATTTCATTAAGCACTCAAAGACAGAAAATCCACTAAGAACACCCAAAATTGACTCAACGCGGTTTCTTTAGAAAATGCAGTACAGTAAATGACAGATCTCAGGTAAAGCCATAAAGAAGGGATGAACCTCGAGGGTGAGATTAAAAGGATAGATAGATATGGCAGTGATGCTTTCTTTTCCTGCCCCCACCCTCATACTCTAGCCCTCTGGGGAAATTACACGGAAGGTGGCTGACCACAAACTCTGAATCACAGCAGATCAACTCTCTCTCTTTCTCTCTCTCTCTCTCTCTCTCTCTCTGAAAGAAAGCTGTCGTGCCAGCTTTGTCTGTCCGCCCGCACTTTATTCTGTCCACATTTTTTTCTGGCTGCACTTTATTCTAGCCGCACTTTTTCTGTCCGCACCTTATTCTGTCCGCACTTTTTCTGTCTGCACTTTATGCTGTCTGCACTTTTCTGTCAGCTTTTTATTCTATCCGCACTTTTTATGTCAGCACTTTTTTCTGTCTGCATTTTATGCTGCCCGCACTTTTTTCTGTCTGCACTTTATTCTATCCACACTTTTTTCTGTCCACACTTTATTCTGTCTGCACTTTATTCTGTTTGCACTTTATTCTGTCCGCACTTTTTTTGTCCACTCTTTTTCTGTCAGCACTTTATTCTATATGCACTTTATTCAGTTCGCACTTTTTTTCTGTTTGCACTCAGATCTTAAAAACTACTGATTTTTGGGCCAGAGACGCTCCTCAAAGCTCTTGTTCTGGTACTGCCAGCTTTTATTTTCAGCCTACAGAAAAAATGAATGCTTGTTTGTTTATTTAGATTCTTGTTGGAATTCATTAGCAAACTAGTTCATAAACGCAAAAATTTAATCATGGCGGGAATGCTTCAATAACAGCTTGTGTATGTGTGTGTGTGTGTGAGGGAGCAAATGGCTGCTGGGTGCACAATGGTTGACATTCCCATACCCTGCACTGATGCTGGATCCCCACAGAGGGCTGCAATTTGGTATTTCTGATGGTTGGAGGGTGGTGATCAACATACCAAATTGCAGCCCTGTATGGGGAGCCAGCATCAGTACAGGGTATGGGGATGCCAACCCTGTGCACCCAGCAGCCATTTGGTCCCTCACACACACACACACACACGCTGATATCGAAGCATTCCCGCCATGATTAAATTTTGTACATTTTATGAACTAGTTTGCTAATGAATTCCAGCACAAGAATCTAAATAAACAAACAAGCATTCATTTTTTTCTGTAGGCTGGGGGAGCAAGGAAGCGGCAGTACCTGAGGAACAAGAGTTTTGGAGGAGCGCCTCGGCCCAGAAGCTCTCAGCAGCAGCAGCAGCCTATGCAGACAATCAGCTGTAAGTTCGTCGTTGTTGTTTTTCATTTTAGCCTTTAGTATTGATTCTGCGCATCTGCTGTTGCCTGAGTTTCCTCTGAGGCTCTCGTTTATATAACACTGCTTGAACGAGGCAGATTAACAAGATGTGTTTTTCACTGATGGCACATTCATTTGGAGTCTTACACTATGACAGCACTTGGCAATTCTTCTAAGGAGTAGTGGTAGTAGTAATTATCACCACTTGATGTCTGACGACATTAGTGTTGAAACAGTCATTAATTGCAATATCGAAAACTGCAGAGGGAGAAAGAGGAACATATTTCTGGTTATTTACCTCAAACGGTTTATTGCTAATCAGTATACATTACAAGGTTTTGCTTGTATCAGGGATATAAAAAAATTCTTTGTCACTGTAATGAATTCATGGAATCTTACTTGAAAAGTTATAAGCTCATGTTTCTGCACTCATGCCAGCAGTACTGGAATGGTTTGAAGGCTGATCAGAATTTTCACCTTCTATTGACTCATTTCAATCATTTGATGATAATCTAACTGTCTTTTCATTTTCAGTCACAAGCCACTTAATTACTATATAAGGCCGAGGCCAAAACTACCTTCTGAAGAATTTCCTCTGGTGACTTTCTGTTGTGAAGGAACGAGCGAACAAGGGTTGTTCAGGGTTGTTTTGGGACTGATATTGACGAGCTCTGCCTCTTTTCGTCACCTGCCAGTTTTTTTTTGGAAAGCTTCTTCGTTTCCATAGGAGATTGATTGGGTATTATAGAAGTTTTGGTGAAATATCTAAAGTTTTTTCTTTGTTTTCCAGATTCCTGAGCTGCAAGTATTTTCAATTCTTTTTTTTTATTTTAATTTTTATTTAATAAAAATACATTTTAAATAATTTACTATTTTAAGGATTTAGTTTCGTTAAAAAAAACAGAATTGAAATATCAATGTTTTCTGAATTTTAAGGCACAGAAGGGGTGTGTTCTGCATGGTGCTTAATCTGAAATTCTATTTACATATTGACTTGCTGCCTGCTTTATGCATTTTCTGTACACAGTACTGTATTTACTGTTTTATGAGGTTCTTGCAAAATTCATTGAAAATGAAGTCATCCTGAGATTGCACACTGTTCATATAGGTTTTCAGGGCAGTTTTTCAAGGCAGTGAAGCTGCCCTTGCTATTCTAAAGTATATTCAAATATGTCAATGCAGTCTAGGCAACATTCTTAGTTCTCTGCAATGGATACTTTCCAGGACATGTAAAACAGTCACATGCTGTATTCGAATGTATTTCAGGTTGCAAGGAAGAGGGATCCTTCCAAACACTTCACCTTATTTTTTAGTATGGTCTCAAGTAATTTTTCTTTTAAGCAATCTTGTTACTTTGATTAGGCTAGGAAACCTGCACATTATTTTTTGCATTCAGGTAGCTTTGCTTGGCTCCCTGATTCGTTAAAGGGCAGTGTTACAGCAAAGTATTTGGAATATTTTTGGGGAATTTTTGTTTGCTCGGTATGTAACCAAGAAAACTCAATCGTTTCAGAGCTGAGCACACATTTTTTCTACATTCACATTTATATTTCAGTAGGTGGATTCACATGTGATGCATGTGACAGGCTTAATTGAGCTACTGAAATAGGGAAACTTATGATGTGGTGCTTAAGAAAATGGCTGTTATTGGTAGGTAATATGCTCTGTGTAGTGATGTAAAATTCAGCCTGCCTCTTATTTTATTTATTTTTTTTTTTTGTATTGATTCAGAAGGTACTTGAACCTTCTGTTCTGATTCATAGTTATAAGACGTTTAATATAAAGTGTGAAATTTGACTTTCTAGTATTGTAATTTTACTTTTTTTTATTTCAATCATAAGATTTAGTTTTGGGTGGCTCCTAACGCGCATCCACCGTATAAAATGATAAATTTAACTTGTCCACAAATATGACAATGTTTTACAACAGCTATTAAAGAGTAAATAATTATGAAGTATTTTTCTCCTTGAATTTAGAAAGGTTGAGGTTGTCTTAATTGAGGATCAGGCATACAGTACATAGGCTACCCTCTGCACACAAACCTATTTTTTTCGCTGTCTTCATCAATCATGATGGGGAGTGGCACCCGCCTAACCCCCTGCCGGGCTTCTTCCCATTTATTGTCGACCGACTTGGGTGAGGACATTTGTTTCCACGATATTTTTAATGACATATTTCATTCTTATTCTCGCTCCTTTCCAAACATAGGCTTCAGTTATTTGGACAATCTGACTAACCTATGATTTTTGCCCTGCAATGTAAAAAATACTGCTGACCAGCAGGGACGAATGAGTCAATTGCTTTGAGAGTTTTTCACTTTTCTTGTCTTCGCTCAGATGTTCACCCCTACATCGACTGCGGTAGGATCTGTTCACAGGTCAGACACGATTCTTCCGAAAAGGAATTTTTATTTGACCTCATATCCACAAAGCAAATTTGAATGGAGCAAATCATTTCTTCGACTATAAAATGTTCTCCAGGTAAATGCTATACATTTGTTTCTAACGAACATGTGTACAAGGGAAGGGTTTCCACTCATATAACTCTTATTTTGGGTTTGTCATCAATTAACACTTGGAGTGCAATTTGATGTAGGAGAAGAGGGAAAAGCCACCCCTAACTGCAAATCTCTCTCTCTCTCTCTCTCTCTCTCTCTCTCTCTCTCCTGGTAATGTGTCTGTTTGGAATCTTTGTTTCGTAGGCTGTAAGGTAATTTAGATGTGGTAAGATAACGTGTGTGTGTGTTCGCGCCTGCATCCGTTAGGCCTAGTTCACTTTTTCTATTTGAAACTCGAGAAAATCCCAATATTAGGAAAGGAGTTTTTTTTTATTTATTATGAAGTCTTTTTCCACATAATAATAATAATAATAATAATAATAATAATAATAATAACATAATAATAATAATAACATGCCAAGTTTTATGGATACAGGCTACAGACACTAGGCCTAGGCATAATACCACGTTGACTGTGTAAAAATGGAGTTAACTGTAGGTTTTACATTACGAAGGAGGAGGAGGAGGAGGAGGGGGAGGAGGAGGAGGAGGAGGAGGAGGGAGAAATAAGATACTACCTCAACCCTCCCTTCCTCCTCCCATACAGATAACCACCACATTCCTGGGTTACTCCCCTCCCCCAACGCCGGAGCAAGTTTCCTAAGCGTCACTCAGGAACTTTGTATTATTATTATTATTATTATTATTATTACAGTTTACTTGTAATTCCCATGGGGGAGTTGAGGTCCAGAGGAGAGGGGGGTGTTTAGGGACACCACCCGCCCACCTGCTGTACGGTCGGGATCAGACCGGTTTTCGGGGGAGGACGAAACGCCAACATTCCTCTCCACCAATTTCTCCCCCACCCCCAACACCCGCCTCGAGCAACGCGAATGAGAATCGCTCGAGAACTTGATGATTACTTGATAATCATCTTAATTACGGTTGATCTGCGTTTCCTTCTTTGAATTATTATATTATATTGTATTATTATATTCAGCTTCAGCGCAGCAGTGACTCGTGTCTAGAGCTGTTAGTGTATTTTTAGTTTAACCAGACCACTGAGGAGGAGGAGCTGATGAAGAGCTCTCCTAGAGAGGGAGGGCTGGTCCCAAGGATTAGACTTATTTTACGTGGCTAAGAACCAGTTGGTTACCTAGCAACGGGACCTACAGCTTATTGTGGAATCCGAACCACATTATGACGAGAAATTAACTTCTATAACCAGAAATAAATTCTCTAATTCTTCATTGGCCGATTGAGATTCGAACGCAGGACCAGCAGAGTGCTATCTAAGAACGATACCCACCTGTCCAATGTGGAACACGTCTAAAGCAGTAATGCCTACGGTAAAGGAGGTTGGGGGGTGATTAGAAGGAATACGGAGGAAGGGTGAGGAACCCCAACTTTACCTACTGACCTACTTCCGAGATTTCAAGGTCACTATTATGACAGCTAGAGAAATAATAATAACCCCGTTATGATGGAACGAGTGGTTTGAATTGTTTTAAATAAGAGTTGTGCCTCATTTTGTTTGTTTGTTTGTTGTTTTTTCTTGTTGAAGATTGCCAGCACAATGCCAGCACAGCCTCTTGCTCCCAGAGCAGCCCGTAACAGCAGATGAGTGCAGTAAAGAGATAAAATTGGTGATTGTAAAATAAAGGAAGAAAAGGACAGGCCTCACGAGACCCATCAGTCGGAGGAAGAGTTCGATAGCAGAAAGTCCTGTAGTCTGGGACCCAATGGACCATTTGGAACTTTTCATTCACGCACTTTTGCCCACTTGACAACCGTGTTAAATGTTCCCATTAGACCAGAAGACACAATTCCAACGGGGTTGTTGCCTCCTCTCCGGGTGCTGAACTTTGGAAATCACTCACACTCACACAGCATTTTCGACAATTCCTATATTTAGTATATCCTTTAATATTTCTAACAGTAAGCCATGCAATATCTCAAAATTTAGGTAAGACAATACTCTAACAGAATTTGAAAAAAAAATTCACATTATTTTTCCAATGTTTTCATGTTGTCAGTTCCAATAATATTTTCTTCAGGATAAACTCCACAGAATTGTTTAACCAATGTCACAAAATCATCAATACTTTCCTTATTTATAAAAAATCTGTCCTCAAAAAGTTCTAAAACTATCTACCACGTTAGTTGAACACTGATGTGGAAAGTTTTCATTGTAATATTTCCCCTTTCTGAGAAATTGTACCTATGTAATACGGGATGCTTGATTTTCAGAGGGCAAAACCACAACTCACCAAAAACGACACCAAGCCTCTTACTCAACGGAACTGAAGACTAACATTGTATTAGACAATTTAATTACAGTTTAACACAAGAAATGCTTACAGTAGGACAACACCTACTATATGTAGCCTACATACAGAAATTGTTTTTTATAAATTATCTTCATTCATCAATTATCATCATTCATGAATTATCATCATCATCGCTTTCATCAAGTAGAGAGGAATTGTAAGGGTTTGACAGAATCCGTACAGACACATCCAAGTGAGCATGTCCTTTGTTGGTGTTGCATGTGCATCTGCTCGTTCTGCACTCCTGGTTTTGCAACCACGTGTCTGAATTTCAAAACACATTTTAGGGAAGGTTGGCAACATAATAAGAGGGGGGGACCAAGATACTGCTGTCAGTCAGATACCAACCACATTTTTCAGGTGGCTTGATGTCAGGTTTTGCTGTTGAAGCTTGCTGCCAATTTGTCATCTTGTGTTGACTCCTCTGTAGAAGTAAGAGAAGGGCGTCTTGAGTAGGTGGAAGTTTCTCTGGATTAGATATCTTGTGAAACATTTCCATTCTGAGCTCACTGACTGAGGGCAGAGAAGATGCTGGGCTGTAGATCTTGATAACAAATCTCTCAGCATCTACAAATGCACCTTCTGCATTATGAGCAAATGCATCTAAGGTTGAAGGATCAGAATTGTATCTCTGCCAAGTAGACAACTTGCCATACCCACTAAACTGGCTTGTGGAATCAGATCCTGTGATGGCATGTTATGCCAAGAGACTTTGTACAAGCAGAGGGAACATAGAACCTCTTATGATGTGTATTGGAATACATCAAGGCTTCTTGCCGGTTCCTATGTTCATCCACACCTCTAACGCTGTTTCATGATAACTGAGCAATAAAAGAACATCTATGTCCTTACTGTAAAGAATTATGCGTTGCTTGTTCCGAGATGCATCTATGGCATGCAGAATCATTCTTTTATCTGCCTCTTCTTGGGTACTGGAAAGATGTTCCTTTGATGTTACTGATGCTGGTGAACTGACATGATTGGTTGTTTCACAACCTCCTGCAATAACTAGTTTTTCGTCAGCTTTGCAATCTTTTCGCTTTATTCAGCAATTCTTTGGTGAGAAACTGATCAAAATTTGCTTGTTTTCAGGTAAGCTAAGAAAGTTGTGCCAGTTAGCTGGCAATCTGACACTGCGCGATTGCACAATTCGTCTGATCTTCTGTCCCTTGCTGATACGATGATCTCTAGCACCAGCCTTGAACGTTGCAGTTCTGTGGCTGTCAAAGATTATGTCAACCCGGAACATGTAGCTGTGAAGTGACTGAACACTGACTGACAATACGCAACATGTACTAACCGAGGTGAGTACATGTTGCCGGTTTTCCTATCAGTTGTACCAGAGCGATTGCATCAATTATTACACATGATTCATAATCAGAGTGTGGGATCTTATTCACAGTATGGCCATCTACAATAATGTGAGAGACTTGCTTTGTCAGCCTGTCGAAGAACCCCGTTTTCATTTGCTAATGATAAAGGATGATGCAAGTTCAAGGCTCAGTAGTTTAGGTAAATTGATGTCACAGCCACTAGCTGAAGCACTGGCAAGCTTCTTGAACGAATCCCGAGCTGCCTTAGCTGTGTTCAGTCTTTTAGTTTTTGGTTTTTCGTGTACCACATTTAGTGAAGCAAATGTTTTTTTTTTTTTATTTATTTTTCGTTACAGTTGAACGGAACTACACTGTGGCATCTTTGCTCAGCCATGTCTGCGCAAAAGTTTTGAGCAGTTAGCAGATCATCTTGAACTGCTTTTGGAGCTACATCACTGGTTGACATACACATGAGCTCCTTGAGTTTCTTTTAAAAGGGACAAAATTTGGAGCTGTGTCACGGATGATTTTCCCGTGACAATAATTATAGAATTTACTACAAGTAGATTAAAGAATTTTCATACACCACATTTCCTCGTAGCTGGATCGGAGATTCTAACGTCTTCATCAGGATGCATTTGGTACTGACACTTGGTGAGGATGAAGGGAGGGGGTGATGATTACCAAAAATCTCCTGCCTTCTCCCTAAATGGGATGACGTACCCCTAAAATTCAGTTGCCATTTTGAGGGGATATTTTGAATCCACTTGTCTCAGTTCTTGAATGAAGAAAATTCCTTTGTTATTTCATGCCTTCTTTATTCCATTAGAATTTCCTACAGACGACAATCACCGTCTCCAGGACTGGGTCCCTGAAAAAATTTTCTTATTAAGGTTTTATATTTAAACAAATTACAGTTGATCATAAAAAAGCTTCAGATGGATACAGAGACCTCAAAAACAAAATAGTATTTATAGTAAATTTAAAGTATTATTGAATATTCTTTTCCTAACATATGGTGAAACATCAAATGGTGAGCAATTATAAACCAGAAGTAAAACAACATAGTTGGAATACAGGTGTACCTCACTTGATGTTTTACCCTATGCATCAATACATTTTTGACACACAGAGGGCACAGGTGAAAATGGGATAGGCTACCTGAAAGAGTTAAGAGGCAAAAGAAATCCTTATGAAATGAAAGCTAGGTAAAGTTGAGCTAATTGGTTATTCAATACAATATAGCCTAGGCTAGGCCTCTTCAAAATCTTTGAGGATAACCTACTGAGGTTTACATGTCCGATCTTAGGCTAGGATACTGAGATAAGGTTAGGTTGGCATAAGGGAGGTATAGGGTAACTCCTATATAATTATTTTAAACAATTTATATAGCCTAAACTATTTTACAAAAATAGGCATAATCGTTCATATATCATGAATAGTCTAGGCTAGGCCTTTTAAATCACTGATTATCACGGTTTATCTTTCTGTTTATTACCCTTTGACAACTGACCATCTGGTATTCTTGTTCTTTTGTTTACTTTGTAACAAACGTGAAAGCGCTTGGTACTGAACTTCTGCCTGTCACTTTCCTGTGGGATTCACTTTATATATATATATATATATATATATATATATATATATATATATATATATATATATATATATATATATATATATATATATATATATATATATATATATATATATATATATATATATACCTAGGTGTGAAATTTCTACTTTTTATGCAAAAATCATACATCTGTTGATTGTGGAACCCAAGATACATCTCATCAATACGTCTTGCTAAGTCTAAACAATTTTTACCCTTAGATTTCATATTTGAATTTATGAATAATATTGAATCAAGGAATTCTGGTCCCAATTTGTTTCTTTTAGTCTTTGCATCATCCATCACAAAGAAAATTCTCTCAGTTTCTGCGTTAGAATGTGGCAGTGTTAAAACAAGTTTTGCCATCATAGCTCGGCTTCTGAACACATAAACATCAGAGCAGTTCTTGAAGTGTGAGAGATGTTCCCAGAACTCTTCTGCATCACCTTTTCAAGTATAGCCTACTTTGTTCATCTGAATTAAAGTAACTGGTAAATCCTCCCATTCCTCTTAATTTGACTTACTGATCCAATTATATGTTCGTATTTTGAAGACAATGTTAATACGTTCGGTAAAAGTTTCCCTTACTTCTAAATTCAGTGCAGCTGGTATAATGAATTTCATTTCTTTGAATAGGTCATCAAAAAGAGACAACTTTTAAAAAAATTTCTGCCAATGCAGTCTGGTAAAATTATAGACATCTAATTCTGAAATCTTTATTACTTTCATCATTATCAATAGACCTTAGTATGCTCTTTACATTCTCCTCTTAAACCTACTTGCTGAAAAGGAAGTGTTTGGTTCCCAGCCTGGTAATAATCATTTATGGGCACTACATGAGAAGAAATGTCACATCTTGACACGAGGCTTTATTCTGTAGACTTCCGGGAGTGTAAATTATAGATCTAGAATAGACAGCATACAAATACTGCTTTCGTACAATAATTCATAGATATCATACTTGCATGTCTCATAGCTATCTTACTTTACAAGTTCCACTTAACAGGAAGTAACTCTAATGAACTGTTTGGGTCAATCTGGGACAAATCGGACAAATATTCAGGTCTGATAAAATTTCTACATATTAATCTTGTCATTCTGATACTTTCATCTTGAAGATTACTAATTAAATTGGTTTTACTTTGAAACAGTGCATTCATTTGATTGAAATATCCTAAAACATTTCAAAAAGAGTAGATAATGCCTTTGTATAGGGATTACTAAATTCCTTCATAATCAGCTCTGCTGAAACAACCCTATCTTCAGTCTGAGGTTAAAAAAAAAAAGTTTTAATACTTCCCACTGACTTAATATTCGTTCAATGCAGTGTTGCATTGCTAGCCACCTTACATCTACGAGTCTAAGCATTTTGAGTCTCTCAGAATTAAGAAACTCCTGCAGTTCCGCTAATTCTGCCTGCCTTTGGAACTATGCGGGAAATGTGTAGTAGTATTACGAACTAAATCCTCAATGTTTCTAGGCAAATTAGCTGAAGCCTCACTTGAAAAAATATGAAGTGAATGGCAAATGCACCTGATAGTAATAAAGCTTTTGTTGGCTTCAGACTGCAACTTGGTCATCAGAGAATTGTTTTTACCAACTAACACACTTGCATTAACTGCTGCCATGGCTATCATGTTGCCTAATGGTATATCTTTACTTTCAAAGCAGGACTTCATGACATTTGAAAGAGCCTCGGCACTGCTGTTTCTAGCATTATGTGAAATGGCCTCTAAAAGCTGTCACAACTTTAACCTCCTTTTCATCCAAGCACCTAGCTAAAACTGCTATAATTTTGACTCTGCCATTATCAGTACCTTCATCTACAAGAATAGAAAATTTCTTTTTTTCAAATTCTCAATCAGTTTCCCTTTTCACTTTTAGCAATGACATTTTTTGACAATGTGTGTACATTTCTGTTCGATGCAATTTGACACCCTTAACAATATCTGAATCTGGTATACCTATTTTCAAAGCTTCTACTAAATGATCAACAGTATTCATAGATATATTATGTTCTGCAAACAACCCACTTATAATTACTTCTAGTTTTTTCACATCATCCTGCAGAGTCTTTACTTTTGCGCTAATACTGCTTCCTTTGCCTTTTTGTAGAAATGAGCTGGACGAAGGTCGACTTTTCAGTCATTTAATGGCCTTGACATGTGCAATTCTTTCACTGTGCTCCCGTAATTCACTATGACCTGCCACAAGTTTCGTATTGCCACCCACTGAATTCACTCTGCTGCAAGAAAAGAGAGTTCAGCTTCAGGTCTTTACAAACTCCCAGCTTATTCTGTGGAACTTTTCAATCATTGTATCACAAGAAAATTAACAGGTTTAGGCGCACACTTAAACCGAATAACCATAACAGGTCTAGGCCTAGAGCTAAATGAAAATGATAAAAACTCTAGGTACGTAGTAATCCAATATAATTCATTCATTATAGATAGTGATCTCATGCATATCATGAACGCAATCGGAGTATGCACAATTCTACACTATATATATGTTACAACTGTTGGAAACAGATAAGAATATTCCAGGTAGGAATATCACGTAGCATACCGATTGGTCTATCTTCAGGAGGCGGTGAAGGGTTCCGCCCTTTTTTTTCCCTCTCTTTTAACACAGTCTTTTTCCTCTCTCTCTCTCTCTCTCTCTCTCTCTCTCTCTCTCTCTCTCTCTCTCTCTCTCTCTTTCTCACTCTTTTACTCACAAAGATCTCTTTCGTTCTCGCATGGATTTCTCTCTCATTCCACATTAAAGAAACGAAATGGGTCATATAAGGAAAACTCAATCTTTCCTACCAAAATATAGATTTATTACTTAAAGCAACCCAACAAGCAATGAATAAACAAAGCAAAAATTAAAATGCATCATAAATGAAATTGTCAATTAAGAAAAACATCTAACTCAAGATTTAGTCTCAGTCCAACTAAAAATCTGATTATGGCTAATAGCCTGCAAACTCAAAAAGTCTCACATATTCCATTATAGGCTTTGTAAAGTCTAGTCTCAAGTCTCCCACATAAAATACTAGACATTGCAAAGGTTTGCGACTGTCTTTCTCTATGATCACACCAACATGATAACATCATGTTTTGCCCACAAAGTCGTCACCACAACCACAACCATGACATCTGTCGGAAAAATGAACACAGATAATACTCCCAAAAATATATAAGTGCAAAAACATAATAATGAAAAGTCTAAAATGCATGAGTAAATAGCATACTGATAAAACATAGAACACAATAAAATAGAATATTGAAATAGTAAAATGCTACATCCACTTCCCACACAAAATCAAAAATGTCTTGAAATATGGTAAAAACAACATAAGTTCAAAAATGTCTTGAAATACGGTAAAAGACCATAAATCCACAATTCACACAGAAAAACGAAGAGTCTGAACTGTACCTTATTCTGCCAATTCTAAGAGCTCGCCACACTCAAAGATAATGTCTTCACGATCCCGATCTAGGTCTGCTAATGAACGACCGAACTAATTTTTGGGCAGAATTAGACACAAAATCGAGATTCTATAACACAAACTCTTGTACCCGCATAGCGACTTGGTCATATGACCCGGCCAATACCGCGTGTTCATCACATTAACTGCTGAGATGATCATCTATTTGCTGAATACAAGGATTTTGCAACTGACGGCTTCAACAGTACCATCTCGCAACCAAAAATTCTTCCATCACACTCTGTACCTTTTAACATTACTGAGGCCATATTTTCTGAAATATATATTGTCACGATGCATATCAAGTACCTGGTTATTACACAACTAATCTCAAGATTCAAAAATATACCTCACTTCAGCCAGATACCTGAACTCTCATAACATTAATTATTACGACTGAGTACTCTAAAGGTAACAGTGATCCCTTAAGAAAAACTTATTTACTTGAAAATCAAACTAAGTTCATCAGAATATGTGTGAGGTATCAAAAATTAAACTAGAAATCTTATAGAGCAAAGGGCATCACTCCATCAAAAACTGTAACTGTTTCCTGGTCTTAATTCACTTTAGCAAAACTAAAAGAACAAAACATGTTTATCACTTTGCCTTATGCACACACAATCAATCCTATTCACTGATGATCAATAAATGAAACACTGTTTTTCTAAAAAATGTTAAATACAAAATTTATTTTTAAATTCAAAGTTTATAACTAGAATTCACAATTAATTAGAATTCACAATCTGAAAAATTTATTATTACTCGAAAATAACACAACATTCAATCAATTCTTGAATTAAATTATGAAACAAAACTAATTCACAAAAACTTTATCAGGAATTTAAATTAATCAAGCAAAATTTAAACTATCAAGAATTACTCAAGATTTAAAAAGAAAATCTTAACACATGAGATATGAAAATCAAATATGCAATGTTAAATTACGTATGCAATGTTAAATTATACCAAGAAATATTTAAAATGCTACGTAAATAAATGTTACATCACAAACATAAAATATGTGAAAATATAGAGATTGTAAATAGAAAAAACACACAAAAATACACGTAAGGTTTATCAATAATGATTTCACTTGTTCAAAATTTCCTAACTTATCATACCATGGTATTAATAAGTAAAATTCACGTTATCTTACACAACTTGTGAAACCTCTGTAAATCACTTGCTGCAGCTGCGTTACACAATACACACTTTTTACCAGGCGCCGTTACGAACTAAATAACTTTGCTAAATTCAGATCTCAAAAGTTAATGTTAAAATGTGACCACAAAATACTACGTTAAAAGTGATATCTTCCTAAGAACGAGAGAGAGAGAGAGGAGAACCAATTCGACTGGTCTCAGAAATCAGAATGAAACAAATTTTAGGATTCCAGTAACACGTGAAACAATTACATGATGTCATTAAAGCATTTTGGGTACGAGATACAAAAGTTTTAGAAGCAGGGAGGTGACGTCATTAAAGCGTTTTGGGTGCGAGATACAATGGAGAAGCTTCTAGAAGGAAAATGACGTCATCCCAGCAAAACGTTTTGAACGCAATCTTACAAAACATGACGTAATTGATCAGGACACGTATTCTTTCTCTCAGAGTGGCGTACGTGACTTGAAAATGCAACAACGTGAAATCACTCGTCTTGAGCCCATACGGGACGAATCGGTATTTGTTTTCAAAAGCTGTCATCACTAGCCCAAAACAAAGTGCTCGCTCTTATCTCAACTGATGACAAGTGAAATGAAACAAGTCCTGGTGGACACACACACGTGTTCAAAAGCTACGCTTTTATCAAGAAAGATATTCGTTCCAAATTACGTTACTATTAAAATTGTATTAACAATTCTAAATTACGCTATCAAGTAATCATTAGCTCTTTTGAGATCTGATGCCAAACTAAATATGATACTTCAACAATCATTATCATTACACATAACACATGAAAAAAGTAAATATGTCAAAATTATAGGAGGTTATATGTATTACAAGGCAATATCATGAAATTCCTCCCCCCAGAAGATTACTTATCCCGGGTTTGAATCCAACGATTCACAACGGGATAAATAATCTGCTATGACATTATCTTTTCCTGAAATGTGATTAACTTTTGCATTATATGGTTGCAGGCATAAAGACCACCTGGTCAGTCTCATATTATTATTTTTCATCTTATTGATGAATGAGATTGGGTTGTGATCCAACAATACTAAAATTTCTTCATTCCTAGGTCGGTTCACATACACTTCAAATTTTTTCAATGCTGTGATTAATGCTAATGTTTCTTTTTCGATTGTTGAGTAAGTTTTCTGGTGCTTTTTCAACTTTGAAGACATAAAACATACGGGATGTAAGATTCTGTTGTCATCTTCTTGAAGTAGAACAGCTCCAATTCCACAGTCGGATGCATCAACTTGTATCACGAACTTTTATTGAAGTCTGGAGCTTGAAGCACTGGTCTTGAAGTTAATATGGCTTTAACCTTCTCAAATGATTCTTGACATTCTGGAGTCCAAACAAACTTTCTTTTAGGACTGGTTAAGTCAGTTAAGGGAGCTACTATGGCTGAGAAATTTGGACACAATCGATGATAAAATCCAGCCATGCCCAAAAATCTTTGTAGCTGTTTCCTTGTAGCAGGAGGGGTAGCCCTACGGATACCTTCTACATTAGCATCAATAGGAGCGAGAAGGCCTTTTCCAACTTCAAATCCTAGATACTGTACAGTTGCCTTTCCAAACTCACTTTTTTGTAAGTTGATTGTTAGTCCTGCTTCCTGAAGTTTCTTGAACACTTTTCTTAATATTTTCAGATGTTCTTCCCATATATTAGAATAAATCACAATGTCATCAAGGTATACACCCACTCCTTCTATTGATCCTAGTTGTTGATCCATCACTCGTTGAAATGTTGCAGGTGCATTCATCAGACCAAACGACAAAACAGTGTATTGATACAGTCCAAAAGGAGTAATGAAAGCTGACAGCAACTTAGCATTCTCATCTAAGGGAATTTGATAATATCCTTTCGACAAGTCTATCTTGAAACAAATTTGGCTTGCCCAATGTTATCAAGTAATTGATCAATAAGAGGCAAGGGATAATTGTCAGCCACACTGATGGAATTCAGTTTCCTATAATCAGTACACATCCTAAATGAGCCATCTGGTTTCTTCACTAACACACAAGGAGAACTATAATGACTTGAACTGGGTTCTACTGATCCATGCTGCAACAAATATTCAACTTCTTTCTTCAAAACATCTCGATGAAAAGGTGATAAGTGATAAGTTCTCATTTTAAAAGGTTTTCCATCTTCTCTGATCTTTATCTCATGCTTTGTCAGATTGGTACACCTAGGTACATCTGCAAAAATTTCAGGGAAACTTTGAATCACTTCACTTAATTCACTACTTTGCTCAACACTCAGATGTTTTAGTTTATCCTCCAAATTTTCTAATACTGAAGAATTGTTCATCTTGCTTTCAGCTCCCAATTCGTAGCCGTCGTCGTCCTCTGTAGATGAAGTTGTTTGTGTTATTGACACTGTTTCAGTTTTAGTCTCTGAGAAGTAAGGTTTCAAAAGATTCACATGTATCTTCCTCTGTCGTTTTCTTGTTCCTGGTGTTTCAATCACATAAGTTCGATCACTTAATTTCTCTATTATCCTATAAGGACCTTGAAACTTATTGGTAAGGGGAAATCTTTTCACTGGTAAGAACACTAAAACTTGCTGTCCAATACTAAAATTTCTTAGCTTAGTCTTAGCATCATATTTTCTTTTCATTTTCTCTTGACTTATTTTCAAATTTTCTAAAGAGAATTTTCTCATTTCTCTTAATCTTTTCCTCAAGTTCTTCACATATTCTCCTTGGATTTCCTCTTGATTTTCTTTCCAATTCTCTGCAAGAATCTTCAATGGACCTCTAATGTCTCGACCAAAAATCATTTCATTTGGTGAACATCCCATGCATTCTTGATAAGCATTCCTAACTTCAAATAACATCAAAGGTAAACCAGCATCCCATTCTCTTCCTGATTCATTACAATACTTAGTTAACATACTTTTCAATGTCTGGTGGAACCTTTCCAAGGCTCCTTGAGTCTCTGGATGATAAGCAGTTGATAACTGTTGCTTTACTCCTAACAAGTCCATCACAACCTGGAATAATTTTGAAGTAAAGTTCGTTCCTCTATCACTTTGCACAATTTCTGGTATTCCAAACTTGGAGAAAAACTCCACCAACTTCTCAGCAATTACCTTTGCACTTATACTTCTTACAGGAATCGCCTCAGGATACCTAGTCACTGGACACATTAATGTTAATAGATATTCATTTCCTTTCTTTGTTTTCGGAAGTGGCCCACCCACATCTATAATTACCTTGCTAAAGGGTTCTCCTCTAACTTCTATGGGTTGTAGGGGTGCTTTCTGAATAGTTTCATTCGGTTTTCCAGCTATCTGGCATGTGTGACACACTCTGCAAAATCTGCTAACATCCTTGTGAAGTCCAGGTCAGAAAAAATACTTCATAATCTTCTCAACAGTCTTCCTGATTCCCATATGTCCAGACTCGTGCGCTACAGCTACAACTTGTTTCCTCAATGGATATGGAATCAAAAGTTGATGATATTCACCCCATTCAGCATTTCCTGGTATATCTGCAGGTCGATGCTTCCTCATTAGCAATCCTTCCTTTAGATAATAACAGGTAGAGGTTTGTTGCATCTCTTCTTGATCAACAACTCTGAAGAACAAATCAGCCATCGTTGTATCCCTCTTCTGCAGTTTCATTAGCTTTTCTCTAGTCACTTGACCAACTTCAAGGGCTGAACTCTCCATATCTGCTAACTCTGCTCCTGTAGTTTCACTACTATCTTCAGGAACTCTTTGACTACTCGAAGTCTCTTCAATAACAACAGGAACCTCTTCTTCTTGGGAAATCTCTTCATTACTAACACTAGGGAAACTTCACTTTCCTGGAACAGCTCTTCTAATCTTAAAGATCCTTCACTTGATTCTTCTGGTGCAGGTAAATCCTCAGTATCTTCACTTGCTGACATAATCCTCTTCATACTCCTGGTAGTTACACAACTTGGAAACAGGTGGGGGTTTTTCTTCTCTAAATCTACCGTAGGACTAACCCTTAACGGTTTGTCTGTCACTATAGGACAAGGAACAAAGGGTACACCACCAACTTCATTACCAAGCAAAACATGTATACCTTCAACAGCTAGTGAGTCCTTTACAGCAAAATCAACATTTCCTGTCACCAATTCACAGGACAAATGCAAGAGGCATATAGGAGTTACCTCTTCTCCTCCTATACCCTTCAAAATAACTGAATCTCCGTTGAGATTCTTCTCCATAAGTGGGTGAGCACCACGAACTACCACACTATGGTTACCCCCGTATCACGTAATACCTTGACT